>NC_074696.1:17263536-17566036 GCF_029448725.1 Salvelinus fontinalis
AGTGTCTCTCTAGAGGAGTTGCTGCTTGAACTTCAGAGACAACAGTGTCTCTCTAGAGGGGTGGCTGCTGGAACTACACAGACAACAGTGTCTCTCTAGAGGAGTGGCTGCTTGAACTACACAGACAACAGTGTCTCTCTAGAGGGGTGGCTGCTGGAACTACACAGACAACAGTGTCTCTAGAGGAGTGGCTGCTGGAACTACAGAGTCAACAGTGTCTCTCTAGAGGAGTGGCTGCTGGAACTACACAGACAACAGTCTCTCTCTAGAGGAGTGGCTGCTGGAACTACACAGACAACAGTGTCTCTCTAGAGGGGTGGCTGCTGGAACTACACAGACAACAGTGTCTCTCTAGAGGGGTGGCTGCTGGAACTACACAGACAGCAGTGTCTCTAGAGGGGTGGCTGCTGGAACTACACAGACAACAGTGTCTCTCTAGAGGGGTGGCTGCTGGAACTACACAGACAACAGTGTCTCTCTAGAGAGGTGGCTGCTGGAACTACACAGACAACAGTGTCTCTAGAGGGGTGGCTGCTGGAACTACACAGACAACAGTGTCTCTCTAGAGAGGTGGCTGCTGGAACTACACAGACAACAGTGTCTCTAGAGGAGTGGCTGCTGGAACTACAGAGACAACAGTGTCTCTCTAGAGAGGTGGCTGCTGGAACTACACAGACAACAGTGTCTCTAGAGGGGTGGCTGCTGGAACTACACAGACAACAGTGTCTCTAGAGGGGTGGCTGCTGGAACTACAGAGACAACAGTGTCTCTCTAGAGGGGTGGCTGCTGGAACTACACAGACAACAGTGTCTCTAGAGGAGTGGCTGCTGGAACTACACCGACAACAGTGTCTCTAGAGGAGTGGCTGCTGGATCTACACAGACAACAGTGTCTCTAGAGGGGTGGCTGCTGGAACTACACAGACAACAGTGTCTCTCTAGAGGAGTGGCTGCTGGAACTACACAGACAACAGTGTCTCTCTAGAGGGGTGGCTGCTGGAACTACAGACTCAACAGTGTCTCTCTAGAGGAGTGGCTGCTGGAACTACACAGACAACAGTGTCTCTCTACAGGGGTGGCTGCTGGAACTACACAGACAACAGTGTCTCTCTAGAGAGGTGGCTGCTGGAACTACACAGACAACAGTGTCTCTAGAGGAGTGGCTGCTGAAACTACAGAGACAACAGTGTCTCTCTAGAGAGGTGGCTGCTGGAACTACACAGACAACAGTGTCTTTCTAGAGGGGTGGCTGCTGGAACTACACAGACAACAGTGTCTCTAGAGGAGTGGCTGCTGGAACTACAGAGACAACAGTGTCTCTCTAGAGAGGTGGCTGCTGGAACTACACAGACAACAGTGTCTCTAGAGGGGTGGCTGCTGGAACTACAGAGTCAACAGTGTCTCTCTAGAGGAGTGGCTGCTGGAACTACACAGACAACAGTGTCTCTCTAGAGGGGTGGCTGCTGGAACTACACAGACAACAGTGTCTCTCTAGAGGAGTTGCTGCTTGAACTTCAGAGACAACAGTGTCTCTCTAGAGGGGAGGCTGCTGGAACTACACAGACAACAGTGTCTCTCTAGAGGGGTGGCTGCTGGAACTACACAGACAACAGTGTCTCTCTAGAGGAGTGGCTGCTTGAACTACACAGACAACAGTGTCTCTCTAGAGGGGTGGCTGCTGGAACTACACAGACAACAGTGTCTCTAGAGGAGTGGCTGCTGGAACTACAGAGTCAACAGTGTCTCTCTAGAGGAGTGGCTGCTGGAACTACACAGACAACAGTGTCTCTCTAGAGGGGTGGTTGCTGGAACTACACAGACAACAGTGTCTCTCTAGAGGGGTGGCTGCGGGAACTACAGAGACAACAGTGTCTCTCTAGAGGGGTGGCTGCTGGAACTACAGAGACAACAGTGTCTCTCTAGAGGAGTGGCTGCTGGAACTACACAGACAACAGTCTCTCTCTAGAGGAGTGGCTGCTGGAACTACACAGACAACAGTGTCTCTCTAGAGGGGTGGCTGCTGGAACTACACAGACAACAGTGTCTCTCTAGAGGGGTGGCTGCTGGAACTACACAGACAACAGTGTCTCTAGAGGGGTGGCTGCTGGAACTACACAGACAACAGTGTCTCTCTAGAGGGGTGGCTGCTGGAACTACACAGACAACAGTGTCTCTCTAGAGAGGTGTCTGCTGGAACTACACAGACAACAGTGTCTCTAGAGGAGTGGCTGCTGAAACTACAGAGACAACAGTGTCTCTCTAGAGAGGTGGCTGCTGGAACTACACAGACAACAGTGTCTTTCTAGAGGGGTGGCTGCTGGAACTACACAGACAACAGTGTCTCTAGAGGAGTGGCTGCTGGAACTACAGAGACAACAGTGTCTCTCTAGAGAGGTGGCTGCTGGAACTACACAGACAACAGTGTCTCTAGAGGGGTGGCTGCTGGAACTACACAGACAACAGTGTCTCTAGAGGGGTGGCTGCTGGAACTACAGAGACAACAGTGTCTCTCTAGAGGGGTGGCTGCTGGAACTACACAGACAACAGTGTCTCTAGAGGAGTGGCTGCTGGAACTACACCGACAACAGTGTCTCTAGAGGAGTGGCTGCTGGATCTACACAGACAACAGTGTCTCTAGAGGGGTGGCTGCTGGAACTACACAGACAACAGTGTCTCTCTAGAGGAGTGGCTGCTGGAACTACACAGACAACAGTGTCTCTCTAGAGGGGTGGCTGCTGGAACTACAGACTCAACAGTGTCTCTCTAGAGGAGTGGCTGCTGGAACTACACAGACAACAGTGTCTCTCTACAGGGGTGGCTGCTGGAACTACACAGACAACAGTGTCTCTCTAGAGGAGTTGCTGCTTGAACTTCAGAGACAACAGTGTCTCTCTAGAGGGGAGGCTGCTGGAACTACACAGACAACAGTGTCTCTCTAGAGGGGTGGCTGCTGGAACTACACAGACAACAGTGTCTCTCTAGAGGGGTGGCTGCTGGAACTACACAGACAACAGTGTCTCTCTAGCGGGGTGGCTGCTGGAACTACACAGACAACAGTGTCTCTCTAGAGAGGTGGCTGCTGGAACTACACAGACAACAGTGTCTCTAGAGGAGTGGCTGCTGAAACTACAGAGACAACAGTGTCTCTCTAGAGAGGTGGCTGCTGGAACTACACAGACAACAGTGTCTTTCTAGAGGGGTGGCTGCTGGAACTACACAGACAACAGTGTCTCTAGAGGAGTGGCTGCTGGAACTACAGAGACAACAGTGTCTCTCTAGAGAGGTGGCTGCTGGAACTACACAGACAACAGTGTCTCTCTAGAGGGGTGGCTGCTGGAACTACACAGACAACAGTGTCTCTAGAGGGGTGGCTGCTGGAACTACAGAGACAACAGTGTCTCTCTAGAGGGGTGGCTGCTGGAACTACACAGACAACAGTGTCTCTAGAGGAGTGGCTGCTGGAACTACACCGACAACAGTGTCTCTAGAGGAGTGGCTGCTGGATCTACACAGACAACAGTGTCTCTAGAGGGGTGGCTGCTGGAACTACACAGACAACAGCGTCTCTCTAGAGGAGTGGCTGCTGGAACTACACAGACAACAGTGTCTCTCTAGAGGGGTGGCTGCTGGAACTACAGAGTCAACAGTGTCTCTCTAGAGGAGTGGCTGCTGGAACTACACAGACAACAGTGTCTCTCTAGAGGGGTGGCTGCTGGAACTACACAGACAACAGTGTCTCTCTAGAGGAGTGGCTGCTTGAACTACACAGACAACAGTGTCTCTCTAGAGGGGTGGCTGCTGGAACTATACAGACAACAGTGTCTCTCTACAGAGGTGGCTGTTGGAACTACACAGACAACAGTGTCTCTAGAGGAGTGGCTGCTGGAACTACAGAGACAACAGTGTCTCTAGAGGAGTGGCTGCTGGAACTACAGAGACAACAGTGTCTCTAGAGGAGTGGCTGCTGGAACTACAGAGACAACAGTGTCTCTAGAGGAGTGGCTGCTGAAACTACAGAGACAACAGTGTCTCTCTAGAGGGGTGGCTGCTGGAACTACACAGACAACAGTGTCTCTAGAGGGGTGGCTGCTGGAACTACACAGACAACAGTGTCTCTAGAGGAGTGGCTGCTGGAACTACAGAGACAACAGTGTCTCTAGAGGAGTGGCTGCTGGAACTACACAGCCATCAGTGTCTCTCTAGAGGGGTGGCTGCTGGAACTACACAGACAACAGTGTCTCTAGAGGAGTGGCTGCTAGAACTACACTGACTTCAGTGTCTCTCTAGAGGGGTGGCTGCTGGAACTACACTGACATCAGTGTCTCTCTAGAGGGGTGGCTGCTGGAACTACACAGACAACAGTGTCTCTCTAGAGGGGTGGCTGCTGGAACTACACAGACATCAGTGTCTCTCTAGAGGGGTGGCTGCTGGAACTACACAGACAACAGTGTCTCTCTAGAGGGGTGCCTGCTGGAACTACACAGGCAACAGTGTCTCTCTAGAGGAGTGGCTGCTGGAACTACACAGACAACAGTGTGTCTCTAGAGGGGTGGCTGCTGGAACTACACAGACATCAGTGTCTCTCTAGAGGGGTGGCTGCTGGAACTACACAGACAACAGTGTCTCTCTAGAGGGGTGCCTGCTGGAACTACACAGGCAACAGTGTCTCTCTAGAGGAGTGGCTGCTGGAACTACACAGACAACAGTGTGTCTCTAGAGGGGTGGCTGCTGGAACTACAGAGACAACAGTGTCTCTAGAGGAGTGGCTGCTGGAACTACACAGACAACAGTGTCTCTCTAGAGGAGTGGCTGCTGGAACTACACAGACAACAGTGTCTCTCTAGAGGAGTGGCTGCTGGAACTACACAGACAACAGTGTCTTTCTAGAGGAGTGGCTGCTGGAACTACACAGACAACAGTGTCTCTAGAGGAGTGGCTGCTGAAACTAGAACTAGAACTGGAACACTACTTTGTGACTTCAAGTCGAGACAAGAAGGTAAATATTCTACACCAGAAAAACCTTAGAGTTATTAGCAGAGGTAGCTTGTATTCTCCAGACTTCAACGTCTGTTCACTTAGGTCTGGGCGTGTGTTCACAAAGCGTCTCAGAGAAGAAGTGCTGATCAAGGATCAGTCTTGACTTTTAAATCATAATGAATAAGAGGGGGGTTCTGAACCTAGATCAGCACTCCTACTCTAAGACCCTTTGTGATACAGGCCCTGAACTCTAGCTTAAGACTCCTTTGACATCAAAACAAGATTCACATTACATTTAATGATGTGCTAATTGCAAGTCAGGATTCAGCCTTTAAAGGTTGTTAGTTACAAATGAGCTCCTCACTTAAGTAAAGGTCACAATGGTAAAGAAAAAGTATTATAATACTGTTCATCGTAGGCTGCGTCCCAAATGGCACCATATTCCCTTTAGGCTTGACACTCCTGTGAAGGGACGCATCTGCACTCAGTCTGGACGCAATCAGGCTACCGAAAGTTCATACAGTGGGCTACATCATCAGCACTTTGCCCACAAGTCTCCAGGGACCGAGAAGCACCTTTTTAAATGTTGGTGGAAATACGTTCCTAGCGTGTGAGGAACGTGTTTGCTGGCTTCATAAATGCTAGCCAGTTGGTTTATTAAAAAAACAATGTTTTGTTTGGCTAAAGTTATCCTGACCTGTTGTCAATCTCTTTATCTTTGCTAGCTTGCTGGCTAGTTACAGAGGTTAGCCAGTTAGCTACAGTAGTTAACTACTGCCATGAAGTTGCTGTTGTGTTATTATCGGATGTAGCACTTTCCACCGTTTGCAGAATGCATACTGGCATTTCAATATAGCGTGGGAAAATGGATTCCGAACACACTACGGACACGGTAGACACATTTAAATGTAGGTGTAGACGCATGACGTGTTCGGAATTCCATGATCACAACTCCATGATCAGAATACAAAAGCTGCATGAACTGTCAAGTCTAGTCCCGGCCTTGTAGTACACTTGTTTTTGAGCAGGGCCTATAAAGAAATAGGATGGCATTTGGGACACATGAATGGCCTATGTTAGTATGAAGTGACAGTATCACGTAATTGACATTTTCCTTTACAGGTGATAGAATGGGGTGACTTGCAGTAGTTCTGAGGCAAGTGTGACCCCTGATGAACCCCCCAGTCATCCAGCCCTGTTCCTCCATATTAGATGTAGGAGACTCAGCCACTGCTATCTCCTTCTGCCTCGACAACAGGTACCATAATACAGCACTTATTTTCACAATTCCAAATCGACCCCTTGCCTCTTCACCCTAGGCACTACTTTAGATCTGAAATTATTGGATACTGGATATTTACAGTGTAAGCTGTATGCCGGAAATGTATATGCAGCCTATCAGAAGGCAAGAAAGCAGAGGGAAGCTTTAACCTATCGCGTAAACCCTATTGCTTAAAATGATTCATGCCACATGTAGTATGTATGTTGTATGTAGTATGTTCACCACTTGTCTGTCTGTGGCCTAGTGCCCCGCCTTTGAGTTGCAAATGCACTTTATTGCCAGCCAGTTCCTTAAAGTTGCAATATGATGATGTTTCTGTGTTCATTTCTATTTTGTGTGATCTGTTTTTAACTATTTTGTATGTTTATTTTTAACCCTGCCTGCAAACCAAATGTATGTCTAGGGACAAATTTGATTGGTTGAATGTTTCACTGATTGATTGACTGATGCACCTCCGGTCACCTGCTGGCGGAGGGGCTGGGTAGTGGAGACCCACCTGTATTCCCAGGTGGCTTTGAATAGCTGTGCAATTAAGAGTGTCATTGAGGAGGACATACAATCCACAGGCTCATTTTGTGAAGCCCACAGCATCTGGCGTTTCCACTGAGTCATGAAGAGAAGGAAGGGATATCTATGGTCTGAAGAGAAGGAAGGGAGATCTATGGTCTGAAGAGAAGGAAGGAAGATCTATGGTCTGAAGAGAAGGAAGGGACATCTATGGTCTGAAGAGAAGGAAGGAAGATCTATGGTCTGAAGAGAAGGAAGGGACATCTATGGTCTGAAGAGAAGGAAGGGACATCTATGGTCTGAAGAGAAGGAAGGGACATCTATGGCCTGTAGAGAAGGAAGGGACATCTATGGTCTGAAGAGAAGGAAGGGACATCTATGGTCTGAAGAGAAGGAAGGAAGATCTATGGTCTGAAGAGAAGGAAGGGAGATCTATGGTCTGAAGAGAAGGAAGGGACATCTATGGTCTGAAGAGAAGGAAGGGACATCTATGGTCTGAAGAGAAGGAAGGGACATCTATGGTCTGTAGAGAAGGAAGGGAGATCTATGGCCTGAAGAGAAGGAAGGGACATCTATGGTCTGAAGAGAAGGAAGGGACATCTATGGTCTGTAGAGAAGGAAGAGAGATCTATGGTCTGAAGAGAAGGAAGGGAGATCTATGGTCTGAAGAGAAGGGAGATCTATGGTCTGAAGAGAAGGAAGGGACATCTATGGTTTGAAGAGAAGGAAGGGACATCTATGGTCTGTAGAGAAGGGAGATCTATGGTCTGTAGAGAAGGACGGGACATCTATGGTCTGTAGAGAAGGGAGATCTATGGTCTGTAGAGAAGGAAGAGAGATCTATGGTCTGAAGAGAAGGAAGGGAAATCTATGGTCTGAAGAGAAGGGAGATCTATGGTCTGTAGAGAAGGAAGGGACATCTATGGTCTGAAGAGAAGGAAGAGAGATCTATGGTCTGAAGAGAAGGAAGGGAGATCTATGGTCTGAAGAGAAGGGAGATCTATGGTCTGAAGAGAAGGAAGGGACATCTATGGTTTGAAGAGAAGGAAGGGACATCTATGGTCTGTAGAGAAGGAAGAGAGATCTATGGTCTGAAGAGAAGGAAGGGAGATCTATGGTCTGAAGAGAAGGGAGATCTATGGTCTGAAGAGAAGGGAGATCTATGGTCTGAAGAGAAGGGAGATCTATGGTCTGAAGAGAAGGAAGGGACATCTATGGTTTGAAGAGAAGGAAGGGACATCTATGGTCTGAAGAGCCTGTGGCATGTTCTATTAGTGTTCTAATCAAATCAAAATCAAATCAAATGTATTTATATAGCCCTTCTTACATCAGCTGATATATCAAAGTGCTGTACAGAAACCCAGCCTAAAACCCCAAACAGCAATCAATGCAGGTGTAGAAGCACGGTGGCTAGGAAAAACTCCCTAGAAAGGCCAAAACCTAGATAGGAACCTAGAGAGGAACCAGGCTATGAGGGGGGCCAGTCCTCTTCTGGCTGTGCCGGGTGGAGATTATAACAGAACATGGCCAAGATGTTCAAATGTGCATAAATGACCAGCATGGTCAAATAATAGTAATCACAGTGAACAGGTCAGGGTTCCATAGCCGCAGGCAGAACAGTTACAACTGGAGCAGCAGCACGGCCAGGTGGACTGGGGACAACAAGGAGTCATCATGCCAGGTAGTCCTGAGGCATGGTGCTAGGGCTCAGGTCCTCCGAGAGAGAGAAAGAAAGAAAGAGAGAAAGAGAGAATTGGAGAGAGCATACTTAAATTCACACAGGACACCGGATAAGACAGGAGAAATACTCCAGATATAACAGACTGACCCTAGCCCCCCGACACATAAACTACTGCAGCCTAAATACTGGAGGCTGAAACAGGAGGGGTCAGGAGACACTGTGGCCCCATCCGATGATACCCCCGGACAGGGCCAAACAGCTATGGTACCTGCTCTGTAAACGTTTGGATTATTCCTCTACTACTGCAGAACACAACATGGTGTAGCTCAAAATAAACATGTTGACAATGTATACGAGAAAGTCTATTCCCCATCAGCTTTTTATATTTAGTATTTTTTGTAATTTTAGACTTTTTGCAAATGTATAAAAAATAAATACAGGAAAACCTTATTTACGTTAGTGTTCAAACCCTTTGCTATGAGACTCGACATTGATCTCAGATGCATCCTGTTTCCACTGATCATCCTTGAGATGCTTCTACAACTTGATTGGAGTCCACCTGTGGTAAATTCAATTGATTGGACATGATTTGGAAAAGCACACAGCTGTCTATATAAGGTCCCATAGTTGAGCATGTCAGAGCAAATACCAAGCCATGACGTCAAAGGAATTGTCCGTATAGCTCTGAGACAGGATTGTGCCGAGGGACAGATCTGGGGAAGGGTACCAAACTGATCAATTGGAGGAGAAGGGCCTTGGTCAGGGAGGTGACCAAGAATCAGATGATCACTCTGACAGAGCTCCAGAGTTCCTCTGTGGAGAAGGGAGAACCTTCCAGAAGTACAACCATCTCTGCAGCACTCCACCATTCAGGCCTTTATGGTAGAGTGGCCAGATGGAAGCCACTCCTCAGTAAAAGGCACATGACAGCCCGCTTGGAGTTTGCCAAAAGACACCTAAAGACTCTCAGACCATGAGAAACAAGATTCTCTGGTTTGATGAAACCAAGATTGTACTGTTTGGCCTGAATGCCAAGCGTCACGTCTGGAGGAAACCTGGCACCATCCCTACGGTGAATCATGGTGGTGGCAGCATCATGTTGTGGGGATGTTTTTCAGCAGCACAGACTGGGAGACTAGTCAGGATCGAGAAAAAGATGAATGGAGCAAAGTACAGAGAGATCCTTGATGAAAACCTGGGGTGAAGGTTCACCTTCCAATAGGACAACGACCCTAAGCACACAGACAAGACGACTCAGAAGTTGCTTCGGGACAAGTCTCTGAATGACATGGAGTGGCCCAGCCAGAGCCCGGACTTGAACCTGTTAAAAAATATCTGGAAAGTCTTGAAAATAGCTGTGCAGCGCTGCTCCCCATCCAACCTGACAGAGCTTGAGAGGATCTGCCGAGAAGAATGGGAGAAACTCCCCAAATACAGGTGTGCCAAACTTGTAGCATCATACCCAAGAAGACTTGAGGCTATAATCATTGCCAAGGGTGCTTCAACAAAGTACTGAATTAAGGGTCTGAATACTTATGTAAATGTGATATTTGAGTATTTGAAAAATATAAAAATTCTAGAAACCTTTTTTTGCTTTGTCATTATGGGGTATTGTGTATAGATTGATGAGGGGGGGAAACGATTTAATCCATTTTAGAATAAGGCTGTAACGTTACAAAATGTGGAAAAGTGAAGGGGTCTAAATTCTTTCCGAATGCACTGTATTTCCTTGTGCCTAACCATGTCCTTTACATACAGTCTGCTTGAGGGAGACAGAGCAACACACTGCTGTACTGCACTATGTCACCACTCTTTGTCTTGTTTCCTTGACAATGCTTCCCCCCTCCAGTCAGAGTCACGCGTTGACAGTGAAGAGGCTGCACTGGAGGCCGAGGGCACGCCTGGTCGGCCAGGGGGACGGGGAAGAGGGTGAAGGCAGGGTCACAGCAGCAGATAGTTCCTGGGTGCAGCTGGCCAGCGCCGGGGCAGACCACTGTCAAAATCTTCAACATCAACAGACTGGCTGTGTAGCTAGCGTTGGCTCTGGGACATTGACAGCATTAGATGGTGGCATCCTGACACTGCTGACTAAGACTACAGGGCTGACTGCCTGGAGAGGAGAGGAGCAGAGCTGGGGCTGGTCGTTCACTGGGTCATTCCACCCCCCTGTGTGACAGCCAGCCAGCTCGAACAAGAAAGACAGGCAGGCCAGGTCTGTTGAACTGCTTTCAGGATGCCCCCAGTCCAGGACTTCTCTGTTTCTCTGGATGGAGCTCTGGTCTTTATGTTGACCCTGCAGTCATCAACTTCTGTACTCTTAAGTTCTTGGACAAGGGATATTAGGCTCACAGTTTCAGCATACTTTTATGTTGAAATGTATTAATTTGTTAATGCTCATTCAAATCATATTTGAAAGTCCTCTTTCTTTCATTACCATATGTTCTTTCTTTCTGATGTATTGCTGTCTCTTCATGTCCTTAGAAAATATGACATAGTACTGATAATTTTAATGTAAAAAAAGTAACTTATCTGAATAAAGCTCCTTTTGTAACCATAGATTGATTAGTCAGAACCAGTTGACCCCAATGACAATGCAACTGCATGACTTTGACATCTTTCATCACACTGTAGCAAAATCTAATAGCATACTCTTGATATTGATATACCATACAATTTACTGAAGGTACCACGTTCATCTGTACAAACAATAGTACGCAAGTATAAACACCACGCAGCCGTCATACCGCTCAGGAAGGAGACGCATTCTGTCTCCTAGAGATGAACGTACTTTGGTGCGAAAAGTGCAAATCAATCCCAGAACAACAGCAAAGGACCTTATGAAGATGCTGGAGGAAACAGGTACAAAAGTATCGATATCCACAGTAAAACGAGTCCTATATCGACATAACCTGAAAGGCCGCTCAGCAAGGAAGAAGCCACTGCTCCAAAACCGCCATAAAAAAGTCAGATTACTGTTTGCAACTGCACATGGGGACAAAGATAGTGCTTTTTGGAGAAATGTCCTCTGGTCTGATGAAACAAAATTAGAACTGTTTGGCCATAATGACCATCGTTATGTTTGGAGGAAAAAGGTGGAGGCTTGCAAGCCGAAGAACACCATCCCAACCGTGAAGCACAGGGGTGGCAGCATCATGTTGTGAGGGTGCTTTGCTGCAGGAGGTGCTGGTGCACTTCACAAAATAGATGGCATCATTGAGGCAGGAAAATTATGTGGATATATTGAAGCAACATCTCAAGACATCAGTGAGGAAGTTAAAGCTTGGTCACAAATGGGTCTTCCAAATGGACATGACCCCAAGCATACATCCAAAGTTGTGGCAAAATGGCTTAAGGACAACAATGTCAAGGTATTGGAGTGGCCAATAAAGCCCTGACCTCAAAGCCCTGACCTCAAAAATGTGTGGGCAGAACTGAAAAAGCAAGTGCGAGCAAGGAGTTATACAAACCTGACTGAGTTACACCAGCTCTGTCAGGAGGAATGGGCCAAAATTCACCCAACTTATTGTGGGAAGCTTGTGGAAGGCTACCCGAAACATTTGACCCAAGTTAAACAATTTGAAAGCAATGCTACCAAATACTAATTGAGTGTATGTAAACTTCTTACCCACTGGGAATGTAATGAAAAAAATAAAAGCTGAAATAAATCATTCTCTCTATTATTCTGGCATTTCACATTCTTCAAGAAAAGTGACCTAAGACATGGGATTTTTACTAGAATTAAATGTCAGGAATTGTGAAAAACTGATTTTAAATGTATTTGGCTAAGGTGTATGTAAACTTCAGACTTCAACTGTAGCTGTTTTTCAAGAGGAAAGGGAATTCTATGTTTTCTATAGGAAAAGGATGTCTATGTTGACAGTTTTTAATGCTATACATTTGGGGATTTACACACCGTCATCTCCAATACAAATGACTCTAACTATTTGAATGTTTCTGTATGTCCACAGATGATTCATGATGGTAAAATATGGAAGTAGTACTAGACATTTTTTTACTATAATTTCATAACGCTAAGGGATCTGTTCAATCTGTATTGCTGAAGCGTTACAAGAAATGTAAAAGTAATTTCCTATTGAGCCGACATCTGCAGCGTTTAACGTGAACTCAGTCTCTGCTAATGCGGGACATTGCCTTTAAATTTCAATCGCGCTATAGCGCTGAATTTCCACGATATGGATTGAATAGAGCCCTAATTTGTATGGCATGCTGTACCTTCTAGTCTCGGTACTGTCTTCACTAGCACACGGTAGCCTATGCGCTAGCCATTTTGCTTTCACATCTGGGATTTCCACACCTGAAAAACCACATCTAGGCCTACCACATGCCTGATGTCACTTTATTCTTCCCCAATCTTCCCTTTATACAGTTTGACCTTTACCGAGACAGTTCAGACTAAACATCTTTCCAGAGCACAGTAGCACCCCCTTCCCCTCCACACCAGTCATATACAGTAACTGCCTAACCAGTATCCAAACAGTATACTGTATCTTCCACACTATCAGTAGTGGTGGTAGGCTACTGGGCTAGGCTAGCTGGGCTCACAATCCCTTTCCCACAGTAGCTTTGCAATATGTATAAAGTATCGTTTGAATCAGTGCATCCCATTGAGACTTCCTGATCAGATTCCTATCGCCATCGAACAGAAAACAGATTACATAATACAAAATTGACTTTGAGATCTGAGGTCGGAGCGAGCAGCTTGAAGTCTACAGAAGTCCATAGGTACAGTACAGTAGCCCATGAGGTCGCCTTGCTGTAGCTTCTGCCATACCTCCCATAGGCGACTGTTCTGGGCCTCTGAGCCCTCTGTCTAGAACTGACAAGGTAAATATTTGAGAGCATTATGGAAAGGCCTCTCTTCCTCTGACACGAGGACTCCACACACATTCCTTACATCCTGTTTGCCGCTGGGCCTTGACAGTTGTATTATTTATCATCATACTGAGCTTTTCATTACTAATGTATTAGCCATTCTGGCTCTCTGTGTAATGTGTGCTGATTCTAGACAGCTGAGCTCATATGCTGCAACCCGGCACAATTTCATTTTAACCCCACATCATAGCTAGTTATCAAATCAAGCTTTATTTATACAGCACATTTCAGACATGGAATGCAACAATGTGCTTTACAGGAAAAAACGAATAAAAATGATGACAATTTTTACTACACAACAAACATAAGAGGATAAAAAACAAAATAATAACAATAAAACTGAACAGCTAAAAATCACACTAGGGAAAATCAAAGCTAAAAAGGTGTTTTAATATCTATTTAAAAAATGTCCACAGTTTCGGCACCCCTCAGGTTCTCTGGCAGGCTATTCCAAAGGCTGGGGTCATAATAACTAAAGGCTGCCTCTCCATGTCTCTTGGTCCTAGGCTTTGGGATAGTTAAAAGGTCAGTGCCAGAGGACCTGAGGGACCTACTGGCTACATAATTTAAATGCATGTCTGACATGTATTGGGGTGCACCATCGTGGATTGATTTAAAAACCAATGGAATAATCTGAAAATTCTAAAACTCACAGTCTGCCAGGGCAGAAACATTAAAACCGGTGTAATGTGTGATCTCTGTCTGGTCTTGGTCAGTACCAGTGCTGCAGCATTCTGTATGTTTTTCAGTTGACCAATGCCTTTCTTGGGTAGACCAGACAGGAGAGCACTACAGTAGTCAAGCCTGCTTGTAATAAAAGCATGGATGAGTCTCTCTGTATCAGTCTGAGAGAGAAACGTCCGCACCTTGGTAATGTTCCTCATGGGAAAAGCTATTTTGGTCACATTCCTAATGTGTGATTCAAAATTGAGTTCAGAATCTAAAATAACACCTTGTTTTTTATATGGTGTTTTCTCTTTATTGCCTGTGAATTAAAATGTTAAAATTGTTTATCTAGACTCACAATTTGAAGCAAGAATGACTGGTCTGACATCAAACTGTAAATATACCTTTTTTGAGAAAGGGCATTGGCAAGATTAGCACCTGTGACCTTCTGGTTCCTATCCCAGTGCCTAGTCCACTACATCAGCAAAGGTGAGGGCAGCAAACTAGTTATTTTCACATTTATAAAGCTGTTCAGTAAATGAGTCATTCAGAATATCAGAAGATTAGAAATGTCAGTTAAGTATGTTGGGTAAGGTTGGGCAAAAAAAAGCTGCATTAGGATTCGAACTGGCAACCTTGGCCTTTTCTCAATTAGATTTGCTCAACTCCTGTGTCCTCTCTCCTCCCTCCTAAAACAGATTTAGCTGGTTGTGCAATATATTTTATAGATAAAAGGATTAGTAGCATATCGTTTTTAAACGTTTGCATGTTTTTCTCCTTCGAGAAAACAATAGCTGATTCAAAGGGGATGTGGCAGATTTCAAAACTCTTCCGCGAAGGACTCCGGTAGGATACACTTGTGCTTCCTCGACAAAAGGAGGCTTTCGAGGAGGACCGTCTTCCATTAACCTACTACACTGTGTCATAACCCGTGTTTAACACCCTCCAACCGGCCTCCCTGCAAGCATTTTCTTTATTTGACTCTCACCTGTAAACTCCTTCCACTAACCTGTCACTAAGCTCTGCCCACTGAGCATTCATACAACCAATCAATTCGTCCCGGACTACCTCCGGAAGTGTTCAGGAAGATCTGTAAATAATTGCACTCCATTCTTTGTGGTCATGCATTAATTTGGACTCCTCCTAGAAGGGTTCTGAGGTGAAGAAACAAAGTAGCTTATGAATTCTTAAAGGTTCAATGCAGACTTTTATCTCAATATGAAATCATTTCTGGGTAACAATTAAGTACCTTACAATTAAAATGGTAAAAAAAAATAACAAAAATAGCTTCTTAGCAAAGAGCAATTTCTCAAGCAAGAATTTTGCTTGGACTGTCTGTCTGTGAGTGGTCTGAATGGGGATGGAATAACTGAAAACTAGCTGTTATTGGCAGAGAGGTTTGGATCTTTTTCTTTTTGGTCTATTGTCAAATTTACTGCCTCAACTCCATCGCACCAAAACAGGCTGAAATTTCAGGCGGTCTTTTCAAACAGCTCTTATACTAAAAGGGCATTATCATAATTTTCACAGTATTATTCCAACCTCAACCTCATACCTCATTCTGATTTTTCAGGGGGTGCTGCAGCATCCTCAGCACCCCTATTTCCCACGGCTATGCATAAAACACAGGACAATCACGTTTTGAGTGCACTGGGCCTTTAAACAACCTTGCCTTGTGGATAAAACAGTTGTTTTAATTGCCGTTAAAATGAAGATAACTAAGCTCCAAATCCCAAATAACAACAACTTACACACATTACTTCACTTCCATTTTCTCGAGAAGCTGAATGTAAAGAGCAGTAGCCTAAGGGTAGACAACAGTACATCAATAGGTCTTTGAATATGGCCACAATGACACAATCTCTGAAGTTCTTTAACCTATTTTCCATTTTTAATAGATCAAAACAAACATTTTATGGATTTATTTTCAGTCTCACTTTATTTAACGATGATGTGAAATGTAAAGGCTGTCCATAACATTCAGACTATTAAAGAAGAAGGCTGTTCAAAACCCCCGATAACAACCGATGGTTCCAAAATGTTCTTGTGTTCCAGTGTGATACTTATTTTATACAAGTTTTCATATCTATCTCAACTGTACATACCATAGTTACAGATACTGTAAATAAAAAAGTTTCCATTGAGTTCCAAGTATCATTGTGGGTGTTGTGAACGTCAAGATTTCTTATGAACATAAAGATTTGTATATATAGTTCTCTATCTTTCTGGAATAAGAAAACAGGTTATTGCCCCTCTCATACATATATTTATCATTTAAAATAAGGTTAATATTTATTATTGAACTTAAATTCTACAATGTTTGTATGGTATACCACATATGAAATTGACAAAAACAGTTACAGAATGAATCATTTTATATATATTTCTCATATTCTTATATTTTGGGACATATAGATTTTCCAGAAACCCTAATGACAATATATACAAATATATGAATATATATATACAGTACCAGTCAAAAGTTTGGACACACCTATTCAAGGGTTTTTCTTTATTTTTACTATGTTCTACATTGTAGTATAATAGTGAAAACATTCAAACTATGAAATAACACATGGAATCATGTAGTAACCAAAAAAGTGTTAAACAAATCAAAATATATTTGAGATTTGAGATTTTTCAAAGTAGCCACCCTTTGCCTTGATGACAGCTTTGCACACTCTTGGCATTCTCTCAACCAGCTTCATGAGCTAGTCAACTGGAATGCATTTAAATTAACAGGTGTGCCTTGTTAAAAGTTAATTTGTGGAATTTCTTTCCTTCTTAATGTGTTTCAGCCAATCAATTGTGTTGTGAAAAGGAAGGTTGTGGTATGCAGAAGATAGCCCTATTTGGTAAAAGACCAAGTCCATATTATGACAAGAACAGCTCAAATAAGTAAAGAGAAATGACAGTCCATCATTACGTTATTACATGAAGGTCAGTCAATCAGGAAAATTTCAAGAACTTTGAAAGTGCATTCGCAAAGACCATCAAGTGCTGTGATGAAACTGGCTCTCATGAAAACTGCCACAGAAAGGAAGACCCAGAGTTACCTCTGCTGCAGAGGATAAGTTCATTAGAGTTACTAGCCTCAGAAATTGCAGCCCAAATAAATGCTTCACAGAGTTCAAGTAACAGACACACCTCAACATTAACTGTTCAGAAGAGCCCGTGTGAATCAGGCCTTCATGGTCGAATTGCTGTAAAGAAACCACGACTAAAGGACACCAATAAGAAGAAGAGACTTGCTTAAGCCAAGAAACACGATGAATGGACATTAGACCTGTGGAAATCTGTCCTTTGGTCTGATGAGTCCAAATTTGAGATTTTGGGTTCCAACCACAGTGCCTTTGTGAGACACAGAGTAGGTGAACGTATGGTCTCTGCATGTGTGGTTCCCTCCGTGAACCATGTAGGAGGAGGTGTGATGGTGTGGGGGTGCTTTGCTGATTTCACTGTCAGTGATTTATTTAGAATTCAAGGCACACTTAACCAGCATGGCTGCCACAGCATTCTGCAGCGATACGCCATCCCATCTGGTTTGCGTTGTTGGACTATCATTTGTTTTTCAACAGGACAATGACCCAACACATCTCCATGCTGTGTAAGGGCTATTTGACCAAGAAGGAGAGTGATGGAGTGCTGCATCAGATGACCTGGCCTCCACAATCACCCGACCTCAACCCAATTGAGGTGGCCAACAAGTGCTCAGCATATTTCGGAACTCCTTCAAGACTGTTGGAAAAGCATTCCAGGTGAAGCTGGTTGAGAGAATGCCAAGAGTGTGCAAAGCTGTCATCAAGGAAAAGGGTGGCTACTTTGAAGAATCTAAGATCTAAAATATATTTTGATTTGTTTAACACTTTTTTGGTTACTACATGATTCCATATGTGTTATTTCATAGTTTTGATGTCTTCACTATTATTCTACAATGTAGAAAATAGTAAAAATAAAGAAAAACCCTTTCATGAGTATGTGTGTCCAAACTTTTGATTGGTACTGTACATGTGCTTTCACCTTTAAACTGAAAGAAACAGAAGAACTGAGGAATACAGAACATTAGCATAAACGAGTTATTATGAGCCCTTTAATTACCAACATTGCATTTGAATAACTTTGTAGATGTTGAGAAATGTTTTAAATTAATAATAGAAAATTAGGGCACATTGCAAAGCAAAGTAACAATACCTGATAACCAGCATTTGGCATTTTGTAATAACAATAAAAAGTGACACAGGTGCCGGGAAAGGATTTTAAAAAATATGTAATTGACCGTTCTATAGGTTCGTTCTGATATAGCTAGCCAAAGCTATTAAGTGTTGTACATTTTTATGGCACTCAGCATCTTGCAGCAAGTGTAATGCTGCATGTCATTTACATTATATTGTATAGGGGGGGATTTCTCACAGAATTGTGGCTTTGACATTGACGGATTGATGATGTACTCTTGAAGAATGTGACCAGTCTGCGGAACAACAGGTTTGCTGAACTAAAAGCAAAGTAAAAAAGAAATACAACATTTAAAAAAAAACTGACTTGGAGTGAGAAGAAAGAACAGAGTGAATTTGCCATGACAGTTGCAAAAACAGAGGTTACTCTTATGTGAATATACATTTTATTTCATGCCATCTTGAGAAAGCCAAATACCAAATATTCCATACGTACATCGACACCATCAGGGTATCAGCAAATTTAACAGAATCACATATAATGTAATATATAAAATGTGTTTTTTTCTGAATGAACAACCAGACCCAGTGTCTCACTTAAGCTTTTGGCTTCATGGAAGGTCTGTGCTGCTGTGTTGCTGCTCTGGACAGGGTTTCCTTAGCCCCAATTGGCTCCAGGCTAGGGGGGGGAGCTCAGACAGGAGTTACATATGGATGTGTCCATTAGCAGACCTGCTCCTCCTCTACCCATCGCTCGTCCTCCAATGGGTTTCTTCTTTGCGGTGGCTGACAGACATCATCAGTGTTCAGATGCCAGGTCCAGCTCACAGAGCAGCCCACTCTCTGGAGTGGAATTGTCCCCAATGTATCTATCTATCCCACACTGTACTGTATGTCCCAGGAGTTGGAGCGTTGAATGGGAAAGAAATCATGACAGCTTGTACAATTTACAGATGTGTTACAGATGCTTGTTTAGTTTAGTTTGCCCAGCCCACACCACCAGCACTACCTACTGGAACTGCTGTACACTGTGGCTCCTGCAGGCTACAGGATAAGATTACAGGCACAGTGCTCAACAAACGTCTTTTAACCAAGACACCAATGGTGAAATATATGCTGAAACAAATCTATTTAGACTTCTAATGATGATACGTAGCTTATTCATGGATTTGTCCACTTTTATGTTTTTTTTGTGACAACAGTTGTACAAATAAAATAACGTTAGCTAGCTATGTCTACGGCCCTTTTTACAACAATAAATGACCTTTGGGCCGACTACACAGAAAAACATTTTAAAAGCAACTATGAGTTATGTTCCACTGTTGCTAAGTGGCAGGTGATTTTTCACAACATCACTGTATAGTAGACCTGCCACGATATACAGATGCTTCTCTCCCAGTCTGTGGTGCCATTGTTTCGTTGACTGACAGTGCTGGGGTCTCCTGGATAGGGTTCACATACAGCTCACATGCATCTTCCACTTGCCATTTTGGTCATTGAAATTCAGATTTATTGATTGAAACAACTTAAAACTTAATTTCACTGTTTCGAAACTACCAATGGAACCTAACTGACAAACACACTTCCTTGTCACTCTTCACTATCTGCATATATTGCTTGTCAACAGAACTTCTTCCCGAGTTTTTAATCTCAGTTTTGCACCACTTTTGATGCTGCCTGACCTTGCACCTATTTCATTGACTTATGAAAAATATGGTCATTACAAAGCCTCTCCTTCAGCCTCACAACAGTGAGGTAACAGAGCTCTGGGTGCTGCGTTGGGTGGTCCCCACTCCCTACATAGAGTGACATGACAGTTTCTGGACCATTTACACTGGTGGGGCGAAGACCAACCCGTTGTAATGGAAGCTTGCTGGTCTTCAGACTGATCTTTGGCAAAGCCTTGTCAGGACACCTAACACCACTAGAATATGGTGAGCACTTTACCTAAAGGTGTGTATCTTTCTGTGTTTGTGTAGGTGACTATTTGTTTGTGTTCATGTTGTACTGTACATAGAGTCACATTACTATTAGTTCCTGGAAATCTATTCTGTTTGGTTCTGTTGCCCACTAAGCCCATAATTAACCTGTACTGTAGCATGTCATGCTTGTTTGGAGACAAATTAAACTATGGTAGTTGAAACACATTAAAAACCTATGAAACAAGATAGTATAATCTTAAAGAAAAACGAATGGTGCAAATTTAGCAAAGTGGAAAATAAGCTGTGTGAAAGTTAAAAGAATTGGCCGCTGGTGCCTTACTTCTTGCCAATGGCCAATCCATTTAACATAATTAACATACTACAATGAGGCAGTAATATTACACAAACCAATTTGTCTTACATTTTGCTTTGTAGGATGCCAGTTTTTAAGTTTTTATATGAGTTTTTAAGGACCTACGCTGATACAGACCTGCCCCCCATCCCCCCATATATTAATTGACAGCATACTCAATCAAAGCTTACGGTAAGTCAAAGTCAGTATGATATTTACATGTTTGTTCACAATGGTGAATTTTGATGAATTCTACATCAGTCCGATCTGGAACTCCTTTGTTCCTATAGTAACACCTAACACCTTCTAGGCATTGAAGTAGCGAAATACTCAAGTTTTGACAAGTTCACACATAGTCAAGTGTATGGCAAAAGAAAAACAACAACAACATAAAACCTTCCGAAGCAGATACGCTACTGGTCAGGTCTGGTCCTCTGCTGCCTGGGGGGAAGGGGGGGGGGGGGGGTTGTAGCTGTGGATGTGTCATCGTTTGTAAGGTCCTCTGTGCCCTCTCCCCTTTCCCCGACCCATGGTTCTAGAGAGGGGATCTAGAGACCGAGGCATGAAGAGTGGATCAAACTTCCCCCTCCCTGGTCCAACACACATTATATTCCACTATCGCTGATGACCTCAGTCACAGTCTGCTTGTTGTTGTTTTTTACACGGATGTCTTTCTTGGTAGCGCCAGGGGCGACTGATGCTCACAGGCCTGAGACCATGACCCGGTAGGACGGCGGCATGTGTCTGTGCCGCGGGCTGGAGCTGGGGCTGGCGTTGGGGCTGGTACAGCTGGCGTCCACCCCCCCTATGGAGGGTAGGTAGGCATGGTGCAGGATGGGCAGCTGCAACGACAGCCTGCGCTGTATGCTGTGGACGGAGAGAGAAAGAGAGACACGCGGTGATGTGACATAGCATGTTAAGCATAATTAAACATCATTATATTCACCTGACTAAATAAAGGTTTACATTGAAGGATTATTTTTCCCATGTGTGCTGTCAAAGTGTTAAATCCTCTAAAAATATCTGTATTTCTAAATCTCTGTGGTGCTACATTGCATACATACTGTACATACAGCACAGTACAAGTAAAATAACTATTTAAATCCAGACAGCTTCTGTATGTGCTGTTTTACTCTCAATAATTGAAATGTTTTTTTTGTACACCAGCACGTGTGATTAAGGTTAAAGTGTTTTCTAAAGCTCTTAACTCCAACAATGATGCAGTAATCAATATCAATGTAGTACTACAAATAACATGGTAGAACAAAAACACACAAGATATAAAAATAAGAAGAACAAGATAAAGTAAGTAAGCATACAATATACAGACACAGTTCCAGTACCGTATTTACAATGTGCAGACATACTGGATTGATAGAGTTAGATATGTATAGGGGTAAGGTCACTAGGCATCAGGATATATGATGAACAGAGTAGCAGCATCATATATGATGACTGTATGTGATTGTGTGTGTGTAGAGTCAGCATAAATATACAGTATGTGCAATGAGGGCCCATGCCAAACCTTTTCAACCTCCTGAGGGGAAAGAGGGGCTGTTGCGCCTTCTTTACGACTACGCGTGTGTGTGGACCATTTTAAGTTCTTAGTGATTTGGAATCTGAGGAACTGGTAGCTTTCGACCCACTCCACTGCACTCAACGCAATCTCACATTACATGACACATTCGGAGTACTATTTATAAAATGTCACATACTATAAAACAAAATATTTTTCCGCATTTAGTACCCTAGTATGGGTATTCCGACACAGTGACTTCTCACTTCTCACTGGCATTACCACTCACAGTCAAAATGACTTCCTAGTCCCTTCACACCCCTCTCTACCCCATACTGTAACACACCAGAGAGCCTCTCTGGTCCTTTCACCCCACCACCCCCACAATAACACATCAGAGGGTGGGGGTCTTCTTCTAAACCCAATCCCTCAAGCATCACTGGCCATAGGGGAGAACCGGGACGAATGTAACACTTTTAGTTTTTCCTCAGAGATCGATAGAGCTAGAGACACCAAATGTTATGACAAACAACTTATATAGGTCTTCTACCATTAGCAACTGTAATTTCATTTCTAGGGTAAATGAGTTGAAATGAAATAGACAGAGAACAGAACTACTGTACCATTACTTTTGTACCTGCAGGCGGGGCGGGAGTAACACAGCCTTGGGATGGAAGTAACAGCTCGTGAGAAGTGCACACTATCTGTCTTATCTCCATGCTTTGTATCTTCTGGTTTGTAATGCTCATTACGTTCAAGCAATGTACTATCAGACATAATTTCATGTTTGTGTCAATTTGAATAATTATTTTGCCTTACAATAATAATCCGACTAAAATGGATCCCATAATAGCTATAGTAACCATCATTTTTTAATCTCACTTTAATAGGAATGTAGTAGGTGATAATTTTCACTATTTACGATGAGTATTTGTGCCCGACTCATGCTTAGCTCCAGCTGTCCTTGTCATGTGCCTTACTTGTGTCTTGATAGAATAAACGCCTTCATTCTCTTCACAAATGGAAATCTAATCATGCTTATCACATTTCCATGTCTTGACATAAGGTCATTGACCACCAGAATCAGAAAGATATATATTTTTAACCACTGAACTGTTGATAAAACATTATGTGAGAAGCTGATCCATCAAGTCAATCAAGGCATAATTCTAATGATGTCATGTATAATTTTCAAACATTCAGTCACTTGTTGATATTTTGCAAACATTATAAAAGCAATATGAACTAGAGGAGACAATGGCCTGTGCTTTAAGTTGTATTTTATTCCAGGTCATCAGTTTACATTGCGTTACTTTCGCCCCACCCATCTCTCCTGTAACTTTTCCCAGGCTAACACCCAAGACTAGTTAGCATGATACATGAAACCTACAGTGTAATCAGAAAGTATTCAGACCCCTTGACTTTTTCCACATTTTGTTAGCCTTATTCTAAAATTGATGAAGTTGTTATCTTTCCTCTTATCAATCTACACACAATACCCAATAATGAAAAAGCAAAAACGGTTGTTTTTTTATTTTAGAAAATGTATTAAAAATAAAAAACTATTCATACACCTTTGGCAGCAATTACAGCCTTGAGTCTTCTTGGGTATGACGCTACAAGCTTGGCACACCTGTATTTGGGGTGTTTCTCCCATTCTTCTCTGCAGATCCTCTCAAGCTCTGTCAGGTTTGGCTCTGGCTGGGCCACTCAAGGACATCCAGAGACTTTTCCAAGCCACTCCTGCGTTATCTTGGCTGTGTGCTTCCGGTCGCTGTCCTGTTGGAAGGTGAACCTTCGCCCCAGTCTGAGATCCTGAGCACTCTGGAGCAGGTTTTCATCAAGGATTTCTCTGTACTTTGCTTAATCTTTCCCTCGATCCTGACTAGTCTCTTAGTCCGTGCCGCTGAATAACATCTCCACAGCATGATGCTGCCACCACCATGCTTCTCCGTAGGCATGGTGCCAGGTTTCCTCCAGACGTGACGCTTGGCATTCAGGCCAAAGAGTTCAATCTTGGTTTCATCAGACCAGAGAATCTTGTTTCTCATGGTCTGAGAGTCTTTAGGTGCCTTTTGGCAAACTCCAAGCGGGCTGTCATGTGCCTTTTACTGAGGAGTGGCTTCCATCTGGCCACTCTACCATAAAGGCCTGATTGGTGGGGTGCTGCAGAGATGGTTGTCCTTCTGGAAGGTTCTCCCATCTCCACAGAGGAACTCTGGAGCTCTGTCAGAGTGACCATCGGGTTCTTAGTCACCTCCCTGACCAAGGCCCCTCTCCCCTGATTGCTCAGTTTGGCCGAGCGGCCAGCTCAGGAAGAGTCTTGGTGGTTCCAAATTTCTTCCATTTAAGAATGATGGAGGCCACTGTGCTCTTTGGGACCTTCAATGCTACAGCCATTTTTTTTGTACCTTTCCAGAGATCTGTGCCTCGACACAATCCTGTCTTGGAGCTCTAAGGACAATTCCTTTGACAGGTGTGTACCTTTCCAAACAGACTAAACAGACCAGGCCAGGGTTTGGGGTTAATGAGAGAAGTTAATGAGAGAAGTGAAAAATTCTTCCTTTAAAGCTTCCTTTTTCTTAATCTAAAGGCACAACCTAGATTCGAGCCAATGTCTTAAGTACTCCAATTTTGTGAAAGTGACACATTTTCATTTTCGTCAAAAACAACTTTACATCAAAGGAGTGCCTTTGATTTGACGGCCTGCACAGGAGCAGTTCGTTGCAGGACGACCGTTAGACCAGATGAGATGACATTGCTTACAAGTGTGATCGGGGATTTCTATTGGAGAAGCAGTTTTAGCTTAGCTTTAGTTTAATCTTCATGCTGTACTGTCTTTGACTAAACACAACTCTACAACCAAAAAACACTCCCGGGTCTGTTTTTTTTCAAGCAGAAATTTGCTTCCTGCAACACAAACTCAAAAAAGCTCTGGGACACTGTAAAGTGGAGAATAAGAACACCTCCTCCCAGCTGCCCACTGCACTGAGGATAGGAAACACTGTCACCACCGATAAATCCACTATAATTGAGAATTTCAATAAGCATTTTTCTACGGCTGGCCATGCTTTCCACCTGGCTACCCCTACCCCGGTCAACAGCACTGCACCCCCCACAGCAACTCTCCCAAGCCTTCCCCATTTCTCCTTCTCCCAAATCCAGTCAGCTGATGTTCTGAAAGAGCTGCAAAATCTGGACCCCTACAAATCAGCCGGGCTACACAATCTGGACACTTTCTTTCTAAAATGATCTGCCGAATGTGTTGCAACCCCTATTACTAGCCTGTTCAACCTCTCTTTCGTGTCGTCTGAGATTCCCAAAGATTGGAAAGCAGCTGCGGTCATCCCCCTCTTCAAAGGGGGGGGACACTCTTGACCCAAACTGCTACAGACCTATATCTATTCTACCCTGCCTTTCTAAGGTCTTCGAAAGCCAAGTCAACAAAACAGATTACCGACCATTTCGAATCCCACCATACCTTCTCTGCTATGCAATCTGGTTTCAGAGCTGGTCATGGGTGCACCTCAGCCACGCTCAAGGTCCTAAACAATATCCTAACCGCCATCGATAAGAAACAATACTGTGCAGCCGTATTCATCGACCTGGCCAAGGCTTTCGACTCTGTCAATCACCACATCCTCATCGGCAGACTCGATAGCCTTGGTTTCTCAAATGATTGTCTCGCCTGGTTCACCAACTACTTCTCTGATAGAGATCAGTGTGTCAAATCGGAGGGCCTGTTGTCCGGGCCTCTGGCAGTCTCTATGGGCGTGCCACAGGGTTAAATTCTTGGACCGATTCTCTTCTCTGTATACATCAATCATGTCGCTCTTGCTGCTGGCGAGTCTCTGATCCACCTCTACGCAGACGACACCATTCTGTATACTTCTGGCCCTTCTTTGGACACTGTGTTAACAACCCTCCAGATGAGCTTCAATGCCATACAACTCTCCTTCCGTGGCCTCCAATTGCTCTTAAATGCAAGTAAAACTAAATGCATGCTTTCAACCGATCGCTGCCTGCACCTGCCCGCCCGTCCAACATCACTACTCTGGACGGTTCTCACTTAGAATATGGGGACAACTACAAATACCTAGGTGTCTGGTTAGACAGTAAACTCTCATTCCAGACTCACATCAAACATCTCCAATCCAAAGTTAATGTGTCGAACTGCTTTGCTTTATCTTGGCCAGGTCACAATTGTAAATGAGAACTTGTTCTCAACTTGCCTACCTGGTTAAAGAAATGTGAAATAACTAAAAATAAAATAAAATATTGCGCAAAACCATTTTTTGTTTATTACTTGGTGAAACATGGTCAGACTGGTCTGTTTTTTTGGAACGTGCTGACTTCACTACATCATTCTAGCTTTTGTGTTATCTGTGAAAATGGGCAATTAATTTCACCCCGTTTTACTTTCGTCCCTGCTCTCCCCTACACTACATCTCCTCTCCTTTCCTCTCCCCTCCCCTCGCCTCCTCTCCTCTCCTCTCTCCTCCTCTCCTCCCCTTTCCCCTCAACTCCTCCCCTCTCCTTTCCTTTCCTCTCCTCTCCCCTCCCCTCGCCTCCTCTCCTCTCCCCTCCTCTCCTCCCCTTTCCCCTCTACTCCTCCCCTCTCCATTCCTTTCCTTTCCTCTCCCCTACTCCCCTCCTCTCCTCCCCTTTCTTCTCTTCTCCACACCTCCCTTTCCCTCTCCTACCCTTTCATCTCCTCTCTCCTCCTCTCCTCCCATTTCCCCTCAACTTCTCCCCTCTCCTTTCCTTTCCTTTCCTCTCCTCTCCCCTCCCCTCGCCTCCTCTCCTCTCCCCTCCTCCCCTTTCCCCTCCACTCTCCATTCCTTTCCTTTCCTCTCACCTACTCCCCTCCTCTCCTCCCCTTTCTTCTCTTCTCCACTCCTCCCTTTCCCTCTCCTACCCTTTCATCTCCTCCCCTTCCCTTTCCTCCCCTTTCCTCTAACCTCGTCTCCTCTCCACTAACCCAGAATCCACAGCTCTTCAGGCTTTGGGGATCGATCATCTGAAAAAAAAGAAAATTCATGCTTCCACTTGGTGTGACAGACCACATCTCACCTCCCTGCTAAAGCCATCGCTTTTCAAGCCAATTGCGTAACCAAATGCCAGTTATGTAAAGATATCCTGTTGAAGTCGAAAGTTTACATACACCTTAGCCAAATACATTTAAACTCAGTTTTTCACAATTCCTGACATTTAATCCTAGTAAAAATTCTGTCTTAGGTCAGTTAGGATCACCACTTTATTTTAAGAATCTGAAATGTCAGAATAATAGTAGAGAGAATGACTTATTTCAGATTGTATTTCTTTCATCACATTCCCAGTGGGTCAGAAGTTTACATACACTCAATTAGTATTTGGTAGCACTGCCTTTAAATTGTTTAACTTGGGTCAAACACTTTGGGTAGCCTTCCACAAGCTTCCCACAATAAGTCCTCCTGACAGAGCTGGTGTAACTGAGTCAGGTTTGTAGGCCTCCTAGCTCGCACATGCTTTTTCAGTTCTGCCTACAAATGTTCTATAGGATTGAGGTCAGGGCTTTGTGATGGCCACTCCAATACCTTGACTTTGTTGTCCTTAAGCCATTTTTCCACAATTTTGGAAGTATGCATGGGGTCATTGTCCATTTGGAAGATCCATTTGCGACCAATCTTTAACTTCCTGACTGATGTCTTGAGATGTTGCTTCAATATATCCACATCATTTTCCTCCTCCTGATGCCATCTATTTTATGAAGTGTACCAGTCCCTCCTGCAGTAAGCACCCCCACAACATGATGCTGCCACCCCCGTGCTTCACGGTTGGGATGGTGTTCTTCGGCTTGCAAGCCTCCCCCTTTTTCCTACAAACATAACTATGGTCATTGTGGCCAAACAGTTCTATTTTTGTTTCATCAGACCAGACGACATTTCTCCAAAAAGTGAAATCTTTGTCCCCATGTGCAGTTGCAAACCGTGGTCTGGCTTTTTTTATGGCTGCTTTGAAGCAGTGGCTTCTTCCTTGCTGAGCGGCCTTTCAGGTTATGTCGATATAGTACTCGTTTTACTGTGGATATAGATACTTTTGTACCTGTTTACTCCAGCATCTTCACAAGGTCCTTGCTGTTGTTCTGGGATTGATTTGCACTTTTCGCACCAAAGTAGGTTAATCTCTAGGAGACAGAATGCGTCTCCTTCCTGAGCGGTATGACAGCTGTGTGGACCCATGGTGTTTATACTTGCATACTCTTGTTTGTACAGATGAACGTGGTACCTTCAGGCGTTTGGAAATTGCTCCCAAGGATGAACCAGACTTGTGGAGATCTATATATTTTTTTTCTGAGGTCTTGGCTTATTTATTTTGATTGTCCCATGATGTCAAGCAAAGAGGCACTGAGTTTGAAGGTAGGCCTTGAAATACATTCACAGGTACACCTCCAATTGACTCAAATTATGTCAATTAGCCTATCAGAAGCTTCTAAAGCAATGACATCATTTTCTGGCATTTTCCAAGCTTTTTAAAGGCACAGTCAACTTATCGTATGTAAACTTCTTACCCACTGAAATTGTGATACAGTGAATTATAAGTGAAATAATCTGCCACCCAAAACGCACACAAGGACTCGGCACTCCCGAGTGCATCCCTGAGATGGCTCGATGTCTGGAATTCAATCAGCTCAGCTTCAATTGTGGCATCATCCAGCAAGGGTATCGTTTTCTTAGCAAGGGAGGAGACTTCTCCACTTGAGCAGACTGTGAAAGGATCACGTACATACACAATGGTATCCTTGGGCCTGATGTAGTCTTCAAATCTGGTGGAGAAGTTGTCTGGTCCCTCTGTCTGCCGTTTTCAGTGTGCTGAAGTGCAGTAGCCTTCCAGATGACAAGTCCAAATTGAACAACTTAAGCTTCCTAGTAAAGTCCGGTCCACGACTGCGTTCCCTCTTCCTTGTAACTGCAGATTTAACCCGTTTAAGTGACAGAGATTGCCAGCCAAAAAAGCTGTGTGTGTAGCTTGCAGTTAAAGCTTCTGTCTGGGGCGGGAAGGCCACTTTTAAAGTGCCATGCTTGGATTCATAGTGCCTTCTGAGATTGAATTCCTCGCAAACAGACATTTTCATTGCAAAAGATGGTAAGAGGAACACATATCCTTCTGTACATTCTTTCCCGAAACTTCAATTTTCCTTACCCACCTTTCTTTTGATACTTTTTGATAGTGACATTTTCTCTTGGTATCAAGCTAATTATTCTGAACGAATGTTGACGTTAAAACAATAGTGTAGCCTGCAGTAGACTACGTAGGCCTGTTTTCCCCCACCAATCAACGCACAGAGAAATAGACAATAATAATAATAATTGAATAGAGACATGGGGATTTTATGAGCGTAATCAGATCGAAATTATTATGTTATTGTCACTGAGTTTATTATGTATTAATCAGATGTGTTAAAAGTGTTGTTTCATTTGTAGTGTAGGCCAATTGATTGTGCTAATATTATATACTAATTATGTTCTGGCCCACCGACTATTAGCTCAGTATTTTTGGGGGCCTGAGGCCAAACCTAGTTGACGTACCCTGACTTACATCCTCCAATTTGTGTGCTATTGTACGGCCAGGTCAGACAAATGATAATATAGGTCCACAAATTCATATTATATTGTAGGACCGCTATAGAGCTCACCGGCTTGTAACCCTAAAACCGTTCAGCCAACCTATGGGGGAAATTAATGGGGAAAGAATAGCGTTTTGGGATAAATTCTGAAAATAAGGTCTGAGGTTAACACAAGCTTAGGAGATGTTATATGATTTTTTATGAGATACCATCAGTCAGGTAATAACATGATCTTTATAAATTATGAAGCCTTTGTGTTTTATGTGCTTTTTTAAATTGCATACATGCTTAAAAATGCACAAACAGTGTTGTTAGCTGATGAAGATTATCTCATAGAATAAAACGTATAATATCTCCTGGGCCTGTGTTTCCAACAGACCTTATTGTTGGGGTGTATCCTTATTGTTGGGGTGTATCCTTATTGTTGGGGTGTATCCTTATTGTTGGGGTGTATCATTATTGTTGGGGTGTATCCTTATTGTTGGGGTGTATCCTTATTGTTGGGGTGTATCCTTATCGTTGGGGTGTATCCTTATTGTTGGGGTGTATCCTTATTGTTGGGGTGTATCCTTATTGTTGGGGTGTATCCTTATTGTTGGGGTGTATCCTTATTGTTGGGGTGTATCCTTATTGTTGGGGTGTATCCTTATCGTTGGGGTGTATCCTTATTGTTGGGGTGTATCCTTATTGTTGGGGTGTATCCCAGCCCCCCCCCCCCTCCCTCCCACATAACCTGACATTACTATTTAACTTTATTCCAGTTATAATGTGACCTAATGCAGCATACAGAATAATACAAATTGCAGAGACCATGTTGCGCTCTCTCTCTCCCTCGCTCTTCCCTCCACCCTCTCTCTATCTCTCCCTCCATGTGATCAAACATTAATGTGGAGTGGGAATAGCTCAGAGTGTCTCCTGTCTATTTTCAGGCCTTGCTGCCAGTGCTGCTTCCAATCGTAGCCGTAAATCACTGGTTACATACATAAGCTCTCTCTTCTCTCTCTCTCTCTTCTCTCTCTCTCTCTCTCTCTCTCTCTCTCTCTCTCTTCTCTCTCTTCTCTCTCTCGCTCTCTTCTCTCTCTCGCTCTCTTCTCTATCTCGCTCTCTTCTCTCTTCTCTCTCTCTTCTCTCTCTCTCGCTCTCTTCTCTCTCGCTCTCTTCTCTCTCGCTCTCTTCTCTCTCGCTCTCTTCTCTCTCGCTCTCTTCTCTCTCGCTCTCTTCTCTCTCGCTCTCTTCTCTCTCGCTCTCTTCTCTCTCGCTCTCTCTCTTCTCTCTCTCTTCTCTCTCTCTTCTCTCTCTCTTCTCTCTCTCTTCTCTCTCTCTTCTCTCTCTCTTCTCTCTCTCTTCTCTCTCTCTTCTCTCTCTTCTCTCTCTCTCTCTCTCTTCTCTCTCTCTTCTCTCTCTTCTCTCTCTCTTCTCTCTCTCTTCTCTCTCTCTTCTCTCTCTCTTCTCTCTCTCTTCTCTCTCTTCTCTCTCTTCTCTCTCTCTTCTCTCTCTTCTCTCTCTCTTCTCTCTCTCTTCTCTCTCTCTTCTCTCTCTCTTCTCTCTCTCTTCTCTCTCTCTTCTCTCTCTCTTCTCTCTCTCTTCTCTCTCCAGTTGAAATAAACAATAAACAAAAGTAAAAAGACAAAACATCATCAACAAAATCTATTACAAACTAACACTAAACACTCACAAAAGTGTTTAAATGATAAAGACATTTCAAGCGTTATATTATCAGCTATGTACAATGTTTTACCAATGTGCAAATTGTTGTAGTACGAATAGCAGGGGCAGATAAACAAATACATATTGGTGGTATTTACAATGTTGTTTGTGCTCCACTGGTTACCCTTTTCTCATGGCAACGGGACAAATCTTGCTGCTGTGATGGCACACTTCGCTATTTCGCCCAACAGATATGGGAGTAAATCAGTGTTTGATTTGTTTTCAAATTATTTGTGGGTCTGTGTGATCTGTGGGAAATATGTGTCTCTAATGTGGTCATACATTTGGCAGGAGGATATGAAGTGCATCTCAGTTCCACTTATGTCTTTTCTTGAGAGCCAGGTCTACCTACGGTGGCCTCACTCAATAGCAAGGCTATGCTCACAGAGTCTGTATATAGTCAAGGATTTTTTTAAACTTTAGGTCAGTCACAGTGGTCAGGTATTCTGCCACTGTGTACTCTCTGTTTAGGGCCAGATAGCATTCCAATTTGCTCAGTTTTTTTGGTTGATTCTTTCCAATCTGTCAAATAGTGATAATTGATCTTTCTCATAATTTTGCTGGGTCTAATTGTGTTGCTGTCCTGGGGCTCTGTGGGATCTGTTTGTGTTTATGAACAGAGTCCCAGATCCAGCTAGCCGAGGGGACTCTTCTCTAGTTTAATCTTTCTGTAGGTGAGGGCTTTGTGGTAGAATGTGTGGGCATCGCTTCCTTTTAGGTAGTTGTAGAATTTAACAGCTCTTTTCTGGATTTTGTTAACTAGTGGGTACATTCCTAATTATACTCTGCAAGAATTGTTAGTTTTTTTTGCATCGTTCACAAATATATTTTTGGTGAATGGACCCCAGACCTCACAACCATAGAGGGCAATGGGTTCTATAACTGATTTAAGTATTTTTAGCCAGATCCTAATTAGGATGTTGAGTTCAATGTTTCTTTTGATGGCATAGAAGGCCCTTCTTGCCTTGTCTCTTAGATCGTTCACAGCCTTGTGGCTGTTACCTGTGGTGTTGATGTTAAGGCTGAGGTAGGTATGCTTTGTGTTCTCTAGGGCCACAGTTTCTAGATACAATTTGTATTTGTTGTCTTGGCTACTGGACCTTTTTTGGAACACCCTTATTTTTGTCCGACTGAGTTTTACTGTCAGGGCCCAAGTCTGACAGAATCTGTGCAGAAGATCTAGATGGTTCTTCTAGGTGACAGAAGCACCAGATAATCAGCAAACAGCAAATTTGATTTCCAAGTCGGGTGAGACCAGGTGCTGCAGACTGCTCTAGTGCCCTTGACAATTGATTGATATATACAGTATGTTGAATAGGGTGGGGCTCAAGCTGCATACCTGTCTCACCCCATGGCCCTGTGGAAAGACATCTGTGTGTTTTTAACGACACACTTGTGTACATAGATTTTATAATGTCATATGTTTTTCCTAATGGCAATGTCATATGTTTTTCCCCGAACGCGCTTTTCATCACTTTGTATAGCATATCCGAATGCCAAATTAAGTCAAAAGCTTTTTTTATTTTGTTTTGTTTTGTCTTTAATATATGTTTCTAAGTTTTGTAAATTATCATGTACATGTTTTTGCTCTTGGTGCTTTGTTATATGGTCGAAAAGGTTGGAGAAGTGTTTGATCCACACATCTCCATTTTGGGTGGGGACCGTGACCTTGTGGAGGTGTACCTGATCGTAGAGGCTATCCAACTCCAGGGTGCAGTGATGGGCCAGGTAACATTAGGTGTTGACACACAGTCATGGGAAATGCTTGCATTCACCTGCAGGGTGTAGATGACCACGTGTGTAGAGGGAAAGTGTGTACGTGTGTAGGGCCACAGCACTCAAGGGAATGCCCCCCTTTACTGCTGGGCCCTCAGATCGTTTGTGCCTGTGTGAATTATGGACATGCCGGGTGTTTGGACACCACAGTTTAGCCACTTTCTGTTTAGGAAAGAGTTAGTTTTCCAGCACAAATTTCCCATTTGAGTGTGTTAGGAGCACAATTTGTGGCTTTTGTGTGTCCTCAGTGGGTGTGGGGGTGTTGTCAGGATGGCTATAAGGGGGTCTGAAAGGGGGTGCTAGGGGGGAGGGGGGGGGGGGGTTGGATGGGTTGGTGCGTCCTGTCTTGTCTGTCCTGCATGTGGTGGGGGCCTGAAGTGGGCTGTTCCGTTGGCTTCTCTTGGGGGATGGCCAGAACTCTCTTATGAGTTGTTCTTGCTGCCTCATTCTCTGCCCTCTCTCGCTCTTTCGCGCCTTTTCTGTTTCCGCTCCTGTTCTCATGTCCTCACTCTTGTTCTCATGCTCTCTCTCCCTCTCTCTTTCTTATGTGTTCTCTCTATCCAGTCCCAGTTAGATGAACATAGGAGGAGAGGAGAACTGGGAGGACAGGGGGAGGAGAGGAGGAGGGAATGAAGGGCTCTCAATGATGCATGGAACTCTTTTTTCCCTCTCTGATGAAGTCGACATTCCCCAGCCTGGTTATGAATAATAAGTGAAGGTAGTTCTTTATTTGTCACCTGAGTGTGCTATGAGTGTTCTGGACCAATACATTTTAAGAGTTGGGACAACATGCAGTCAGTCAGCTGTGCTCTGCTGGTTATGTGTGTGTGTGTGTGTGTGGGGGGGGGGGGGGTGGGTGCGTGCGTGCCTGACGTGTGTGTTTTTGGTTTTACTATCCTTGTTTTGCCATTCCCCACAAGGAAAAAGTCTATTTTAGGCTATGGGGTAAAGTTTAGGGTCAGGGTGAGAAATTAGGGGTAGGAGTTTGGGGTTGGGGTTCAGACTTGAGATAACTATAGTTTGAACTATAATTTGTGGAGAAAAAAAAAAGAATCCAGGGGAACAACTATTTGAATACAGATCCCTAACAGTACTACTTTTCAAAACTATTTGAATACATATCTGAGAAAGAAACTACTTAAAACAAATATTTGAATACAGATCTCAGGAAGTGACTACTTTTCTGAAATGTTGGATTGGCTGCCTTCAACTAATGGCAGGGCTGTATCTGGAACTGCATGTTGAAGATAGAAATAGAATGAACAGAGCACACACAATATCCTATACTATTCCAATCTATCTGACAGTCATATTTGAAGAGTTTTGTTACACACATTTTTCACATTAGTGTTTTATTATTTATTATTTATTATCATTTATTATTTAACTAATTATGTGACTTCTGAAGGTAATTGGTTGCGCCAGATCTTATTTAGCAAAGGGGGTGAATACATATGCACGCACCAATTTTTTTGGGTTGAATTGTGTTAAACAATCTACACACAATACTGTCACACCCTGATCTGTTTCACCTGTCCTTGTGCTTGTCTCCACCCCCTCCAGGTGTCGCCCCTCTTCCCCACTTATCCTCTGGGTATTTATACCTGTGTTTTCTGTCTGTCTGGGGCAGGTCGTCTTGTTTGTCAAGCTTACCAGCGTTTTGTCCTGTCAACTCCTGTCTTTCCCCAGCCTCTCTTTTTCAATGTCTTCTTGGTTTTTGACCCTTGCCTGTCCTGACCCTGTATCCGCCCGCCTGACCACTCTGCCTGTCTCTGACCCTGTATCCGCCCACCTGACCACTCTGCCTGTCCTGACCCTGTATCCGCCCGCCTGACCACTCTGCCTGTCCTGACCCTGTATCCGCCCGCCTGACCACTCTGCCTGTCTCTGACCCTGTATCCGCCAGCCTGACCACTCTGCCTGTCCTGACCCTGTATCCGCCCGCCTGACCACTCTGCCTGTCCTGACCCTGTATCCGCCCGCCTGACCACTCTGCCTGTCTCTGACCCTGTATCCGCCCACCTGACCACTCTGCCTGTCCTGACCCTGTATCCGCCCGCCTGACCACTCTGCCTGTCTCTGACCCTGTATCCGCCCACCTGACCACTCTGCCTGTCCTGACCCTGTATCCGCCCGCCTGACCACTCTGCCTGTCCTGACCCTGTATCCGCCCGCCTGACCACTCTGCCTGTCTCTGACCCTGTATCCGCCCACCTGACCACTCTGCCTGTCCTGACCCTGTATCCGCCCGCCTGACCACTCTGCCTGTCCTGACCCTGTATCCGCCCGCCTGACCACTCTGCCTGTCTCTGACCCTGTATCCGCCCACCTGACCACTCTGCCTGTCCTGACCCTGTATCCGCCCGCCTGACAACTCTGCCTGTCCTGACCCTGTATACGCCCACCTGACCACTCTGCCTGTCTCTGACCCTGTATCCGCCCACCTGACCACTCTGCCTGTCCTGACCCTGTATCCGCCCGCCTGACCACTCTGCATGTCCTGACCCTGTATCCGCCCACCTGACCACTCTGCCTGTCCTGACCCTGTATCCGCCCGCCTGACCACTCTGCCTGTCCTGACCCTGTATCCGCCAGCCTGACCACTCTGCCTGTCCTGACCCTGTATCCGCCCGCCTGACCACTCTGCCTGTCCTGACCCTGTATCCGCCCGCCTGACCACTCTGCCTGTCTCTGTCCCTGACCCTGAGCCTGCCGTCCTGTACCTTTGCTCCTACTCTGGATTATCGACCCCTGCCTGCCTTGACCTGTCGTTTGCCTGACCCTGTTGTTACAATAAACATTGTTACTTCACAGTCTGCACTTGGGTCTTACCTTGATACCTGATACAATACATTTATAGCTGAACATTTTGTAAATGTTCATTCTCCTGAATGTCCATCGCCTTAGGTTTACATAATTAAGTCAAACCAATTATATTTTGTACAGATAAGTGTTCTTGTTTCAAACTCACACTATACCATCTTTAAAGGGATAGTTTACTCAGAATACAAACTAATATGATTTTCAATCTACGTTGGCTGTATTTGATTCAAGAAGGCAGTTTCGGGATATTTACTTTCCTTTCAAGACTTAATAGACATATTTTGTTACTGTAGCATTCTCAGTGACACTTAACATTAGTTATTGTGCCTGTGTAATAAAACTGTACCTACTTATTAGCATGTTGTTACATAATACTTTGGTAATAGCATTTTGATTGCCTAGCAATGAGCTGAGTTTTTGTAACTACTGTTGGTAAAGTAGGGGTATAGCTTTAACACACGTGCATTGTGGGTAACGTAGTAAGGTAACTTTGATGCTATTGTGGTGGTGGCTAAGCTGCAGCCAAACTGTGAGCCACGCTCTTTTTGCTCCGCTAGCCCAGTTTTATTTTGCCATTCAGACTACCTCACATGGTCTACAAGTTTAATAAACATGTCAACTACTTCAGAGGAATTCCAGACTAACTCGTCATTAGCAGCGGATAAGATCCCCAAATGTGGGAATTACCCCAGAGCATCCGTAAATTGCTCTGGCCCTGGAGCTAGCAAGTGAAGGCTACCCTGAGCTGCTCTGACTACAGTCTGGAGGCAAGAAAGGAAAGGTAACACTGCTACATAGGAATAGTTCTTCATTACACTTACGTAATAACATTATTATGCAATTATAAAGACATTTCAAAGTCCTACGTAACAACAATGTTGCAATTGTTATAAGCACAGAGTTACTACACATTTTTTTTTAAACATGGTGAACATCACTTGAATGATCTACCTTTGTAGTAGTAGTAGATAGATTATTGCAATTCCTAAAGAAAAATATTTTTGAAAGTCACTTGAATGCTATCATCCATCAATCAATCATATTTATTTATAAAGCCCTTTTTACATCAGCCGATGTCACAAAGTGCTATACAGAAACCACTTTGACACCAGGTATGGCTGGTGTCAAGTGTTACTGTACTACCTTATGTCACACATTATAAAAATATATTTGTTTGTTCTTTTGAAGCTGCAAACATGGTTTACTGTAATTTGAGGATTCCAAATCCCTCATATATTTAATTCTAGGATACAGGCTATATTAAGATTCACATCCCCTCCAAACCATGTGCTTATGATCATATAATTTTGACTAATTCAACTAACTGTTGTAGTTTTTGGTTCTTCAGATATTTGGCAGCCATCAAGTATATTTTTTTTGTATTCAAATTCCTTCAAACATTGTTTGGTTTACTGAGTTATTCAAAAAACTTTCAAATATTCTTTGTTTTTCTGAGACCTGTATTTGAATATAAAATAGTTGCCTTTTAGTTGAAACTCTATATAAATTATATTCGACTACCTCAAGTATTTAAAAAGTTGGTATTTTCAAATTAACTACAAAATACAAACATTTTCTGCCCAGGTCTTTTAGGGTTAGGTTTAGGGGCTAGAGAATAGGATTTGTAATGGGAATCAATTGTTTGGTCCCCACAAGAATAGTAAAATAGTGTGTGTGTAAAGAAAGATGATTGGGATCTTATATTGGTCCATCTTTTTTTCATTTATTTAATTTCACCTTTATTTAACCAGGTAGGCCAGTTGAGAACAAGTTCTCATTTACAACTGCGACCTGGCCAAGATAAAGCAAAGCAGTGCGACAAAAACAACACAGAGTTACACATGGGATAAACACACGTACAGTCAATAACACAATAGAAACATCTATATGCAGTGTGTGCAAATGTAGTAAGATTAGGGAGGTCAGGCAATAAATATGCCATAGTGGTGAAATAATTACAATTTAGCGATAGATGTGTGATAGATGTGCAGAAGATGAATGTGCAAGTAGAGATACCGGGGTGCAAAGGAGCAAAAAAATAAATAACATGGAGATGAGGTAGTTGGATGGGCTATTTACAGATGGGCTGTGTACAGGTGCAATGATCGGTAAGCTGCTCTGACAACTGATGCTTAAAGTTAGTGAGGGAGATATAAGACTCCAGCTTCAGTGATTTTTGCAATTCGTTCCAATCATTGGCAGCAGAGAACTGTAAGGAAAGGCGGCCAAAGTAGGTGTTGGCTTTGGGGATGACCAGTGAGATATACCTGCTGCCGCGCGTGCTACGGGTGCTGCTATGGTGACCAGTGAGTTGAGATAAGGCGGGGCTTTACCTAGCAAAGACTTATAGATGACCTGGAGCCAGTGGGTTTGGCGACGAATATGAAGCGAGGGCCAGCTAATGAGAGCATACAGGTTGCAGTGGTGGGTAGCATATGGGGCTTTGGTGACAAAACCGATGGCACTGTGATAGACTACATCCAATTGGCTGAGTAGAGTGTTGGACATCGCCGAAGTCAAGGATCGGTAGGATAGTCAGTTTTACGAGGGTATGTTTGGCAGCATGAGTGAAGGATGCTTTGTTGCGAAATAGGAAGCCGATTCCAGATTTATTTTTGGATTGGAGATGTTAAATGTGAGTCTGGAAGGAGAGTTTAGAGTCTAACCAGACACCTAGGTATTTGTAGTTGTCCACATATTCTAAGTCAGAACCGTCCAGAGTAGTGATGCTAGACGGGCGGGCAGGTGCGGGCAGCGATCGGTTGAAAGCATGCATTTAGTTTTACTAGCATTTAAGAGCAGTTGGAGGCAACGGAAGGAGTGTTGTATGGCATTGAAGCTCATCTGGAGGTTTGTTAACACAGTGTCCAAAGAAGGGCCAGATGTATACAGAATGGTGTAATCTGCGTAGAGGTGGATCAAAGAATCACCAGCAGCAAGAGCGACATGATTGATGTATACAGAGAAAAGAGTCGGTCCAAGAATTGAATCATGTGGCACGCCCATAGAGACTGCCAGAGGTCCGGACAACAGGCCCTCCGATTTGACACATTGAACTCTATCTGAGAAGTAGTTGGTGAACCAGGCGAGGCAGTCATTTGAGAAACCAAGGCTGTTGAGTCTGCCGATAAGAATGTTGTGATTGACAGAGTCGAAAGCCTTGGCCAAGTCGATGAAGACGACTGCACAGTATTGTTTTTATCGATGGCGGTTATGATATCGTTTAGAACCTTGAGCGTGGCTGAGGTGCACCCATGACTCGTTCGGAAACCAGATTGCATATTGGAGAAGGTACGGTGGGATTTGAAATGGTCGGTGATCTGTTTGTTAACTTGGCTTTCGAAGACTTTAGAAAGGCAGGGTAGGATAGATATAGGTCTGTAACAGTTTGGGTCTAGAGTGTCTCCCCCTTTGAAGAGGGGGATGACTCCGGCAGCTTTCCAATCTTTAGGGATCTCAGACAGAGCTGGTACCAGAACAACTGCCATGCAGTGCTGCTGGTGGTAACAATAGTTTGTTGAAAAAGTCAACAGGAAGAAGAAAAAATTAATTAGGAGGAGGGAGAAGGGAGATGTTTTGAGGACAACTCACTGTTCAGGTGAGTTGATATCCTCCAGAGGACCTCTGTTTATTCTGGAAGGGTCCATGGAGCCCCACTGAGCCTGAGGCTTCTGCTCAAGATGATTCTTCAGTATCGATTTCTCCCCCTCTGCAAAGACACGGAGAGATGGCACAGCAAACAGACTGTAACACTATGCTACAAAATGACTCCCTGTATAGTGCACTACCTTTGACCAGGAACCGATAGGACTCCAAAAGTAATGCACTATATGGCAGTGGAATTCAACGTTTGGGGTCATGGGGGAACTGCAGTGGGGTAACCAAAATGTACACACAAAAAATTAGATTGCAGATTATTGTAAGTGAGAATATACAAATGTTTCTGAGAAAGATAAGTTGAAAAATTAAATGTTATTGAGTAAATGTATTTATTGGTTTAATGAAATTAGAATGAATTGAAGGTTATTTGTTGATGTAAAATCAAAATGTACAGATTTTAAGGTTGTGCCCTTAGATTTGGGGTGTGGTGGGGTCGTGAGATATTCTTGCAAAAAAGTTTGAATACCACTGCTATATAGGGAATAGGGTGCCATTTGGGATGCCCCCCACTGTGTATGTCCCCTCTCCTTAGTTCAGATAAAACACCTGAGAAGCTAAGGCCACTGAAGGAACACAATGCATGTCAAGCACTCTCTCAAAAATAAATGTTAAGTATGAAAATATTGACCGAAGACTTCAGACACCTTAATGTGTCTGTTACAGCTTCAATTGTCTGATACAATATCTGTTGAGAATTACATCAAAGGGCCTAACAAACAAAAAACACTTCTGTTCTACACATGTTCAACACATGCTGGTAGTGTAGTTAGTGACAGAGAGCAAGAGAGAGAGAGAGAGAGAAAGAGCGATATAGAGAGAGAGAGAAAGAGGCAGTGAGAAAAATAGAGTGTGAGAAAGAGAAAGAGAGAGAAAGAGAGAGAGGCAAGAGTGAGATGAATAGAGAGAAATGAGGAGAGATAGAGAGAGATATGGAGAGAGAGAGAGAGAGATATGGAGAGAGAGAGAGAGAGATATGGAGAGAGAGAGAGAGAGAGAGAGAGACTGCTGTGCTTCATGATGTTGTGGGAAATATTACAGTCCAGGGGGAACAGAGGCATCGCCGTGGGAGACAGACAGAGAGTGTGAACACGGTTGGAATCAAAGTCAACAGCCTTATCAGTCTTTCAAACAGCACCTGGAGAGGCCCGAAATGATCCCCTTTTGCGTCAATTTCTTCCTTTTCAGTTGTCCCAGATTTGAACCTCTAAGCATAACATGAACCTGATTCGAAGATCACACCACGGCATTGTGTCCTCAATATGCATCTAAAGAGGTGGAAACTATTTTGATAAAAATAACCTCCCTCTGATGGAAGAAAGATGCCTCCTTGTACTTCTTTTCTCTTAGATAAGGCTACTGTAGCAGATAACATAATGGATTCATATGGACTTGGTTGCATGTGAGCGATTCACTGTATATTCCTGTTGAAATAAAAAAAAATGCATAAACCCACCTCTGAAAAAAGTGTCGGTGGGACGGTGTCAAAGTGCAAGTGCAATTTACTGTGAAAAGTCACTACCTCCTGAGCAATAACCTTGTTCTGTGTTATTCTCCAGAGCCTCTACGGCATCCACAGATTCCTCAATTGTCAGACCAAACTTTGTCGTGTTCAACTGTGGGAATTCAACTGAGGGAATTCCTAATATGGGTGCCATGGTCCTTGTGTCAGTCAACCCCACCGCTCAACCACCACCAGGCCACACCATGTGCTGATGAATATTCATGGTCTACGGAAAGTGTTGCTCGTGCTTAGTTGTGATTGTAATCTCTGCTGACACTGTGTCGTACTCATAACAGCCACTCATTCACAGCGTTTAGTCCAGGAAGTCTCATGAATACTGATGGCTACAGTTAGAGGAGTGATGAGGATTCTCAGGCAGAGATATGGATGTGGTGGATTGCTCTACGAAGTGGCTGAATCCTTATGGTGAATATACTGACCCATTATACATCTGTCAGCCTGCATTCTGAACAGAAGCTTATCATTGAATAATCAGCAAACTTGGGGTTGGGTTACTGTAGTTCTGAACCACTAGAGGCACTGTGGTGTAGTTGTCATCAAGATATCAAAATCAAATCAAATGTTATTTGTCACATGCCGAACACAACTTTACCTTGAAATGCTTTCCTATGAGTCCTTTCCTAACAATGCAGTGTAAAATATTTTTTAAATAGTAACAATAACAAGGCTATATACAAGGAGTCAATGTGCAGGGGTACAAGGTAGTTGAGGTAATTTAGGTAATATGTACATGTAGGTAGGGGTAAAAGGTACTAGACAATCAGGATAGATAATAAACAGAGTACCAGCAGTGTATACAGTTGAAGTCGGAAGTTTACATACACTTAGGTTGGAGTCAATAAAACTCGTTTTTCAACCACTCCACAAATTTATAGTTAACAAACTATAGTTTTGGCAAGTCGGTTAGGACATCTACTTTGTGCATGACACAAGTATTTTTTCCAACAACTGTTTACAGATTATTTCAGTGATAATTCACTGTATCACAATTCCAGTGGGTCAGTAGTTTACATACACTAAGTTGACTGTGCCTTTAAACAGCTTGGAAAATTCCAGAAAATGATGTCATGGATTCAGAAGCTTCTGATAGGCTAATTGACATAATTTGAGTCGATTGGAGGTGTACCTGTGGATGTATTTCAAGGCCTACCTTCAAACTCAGTGCATCTTTGCTTGACATCATGGGAAAATCAAAAGTAATCAGCCAAGCCCTCAGAAAAAAATTGTAGACCTCCACAAGTCTGGTTCATCCTTGGGAGCGATTTACAAACGCCTGAAGGTACCACGTTCATCTGTACAAACAAGAGTATGCAAGTATAAACACCATGGGACCACACAGCTGTCATTCCGCTCAGGAAGGAGACGCGTTCTGTCTCCTAAAGATGAACGTACTTTGGTGCGAAATGTGCAAATCAATCCCAGAACAACAGCAAAGGACCTTGTGAAGATGCTGGAGGAAATAGGTACAAAAGTATCTATATCCACAGTAAAACGAGTCCTATATCGACATAACCTGAAAGGCCGCTCAGCAAGGAAGAAGCCACTGCCCCAAAACTGCCATAAAAAAGCCAGACTACGGTTTGCAACTGCAAATGGGGACAAAGATCGTACTTTTTAGAGAAATGTCCTCTGGTCTGATGAAACAAAAATCGAACTGTTTGGCCATAATAACCACCGTTATGTTTGGAGGAAAAAGGGGGATGTTTGCAAGCCGAAGAACACCATCCCGACCTTGAAGCACGGAGTGGCAGCATCATGTTGTGGGGGTGCTTTGCTGAAGGAGGGACTGTTGCACTTCACAAAATAGATGGCATCAATGAGGGAGGAAAATTTTGTGGATATATTGAAGCAACATCTCAAGACATCAGTCAGGAAGTTAAAGCTTGGTCGCAAATGGGTCTTCCAAATGGACAATGACCCCAAGCATACTTCCAAAGTTGTGGCAAAATGGCTTAAGGACAACAAAGTCAAGGTATTGGAGTGGCCATCACAAAGCCCTGACCTCAATCCTATAGAACATTTGTGGGCAGAACTGAAAAAGCGTGTGCGAGCAAGGAGGCCTACAAACCTGACTCAGTTACACCAGCTCTGTCAGGAGCAATGGGCCAAAATGCACCCAACTTATTGTGGGAAGCTTGTGGAAGGCTAACCAAAAAAATTGACCCGAGTTAAACAATTTCAAGGCAATGCTACCAAATATTAGTTGAGTGTATGTAAACTTCTGACCCACTGGGAATGTGATGAAAGAAATAAAAGCTGAAACAAATCATTCTCCATGCTATTATTCTGACATTTCACATTCTTAAAATAAAGTGGGGATCCTAACTGACCTAAAACAGGGACTTTTTACTCGGATTAAATGTCAGGAATTGTGAAAAATGAGTTTAAATGTATTTGGCTAAGGTGTATGTAAACTTACGACTTCAACTGTATGTGAAGGGTGTGAAGGTGTGTCTATGTGTGAGTGTGTGTATGTGGCATCAATATGCATGTGTGTGTTTTGTGTATGAAGTGTGTGTGTGTGTGTTGGAGTGTCAGTGTAGTATGTGTGAGTGTGTGGGTAGAGTCCAGTGAGTGTGTGGGTAGAGTCCAGTGAGTGTGTGGGTAGAGTCCAGTGAGTGTGCGGGTAGAGTCCAGTGAGTGTGCAGGGGTAGAGTCCAGTGAGTGTGCAGGGGTAGAGTCCAGTGAGTGTGTGGGTAGAGTCCAGTGAGTGTGCAGGGGTAGAGTCCAGTGAGTGTGCAGGGGTAGAGTCTAGTGAGTGTGCAGGGGTAGAGTCCAGTGAGTGTGCAGGGGTAGAGTCCAGTGAGTGTTTGTGGGTAGAGTCCAGTGAGTGTGTGTGTGGGTAGAGTCCAGTGAGTGTGTGTGTAGGTAGAGTCCAGCGAGTGTGTGGGTAGAGTCCAGTGAGTGTGTGGGTAGAGTCCAGTGAGTGTGTGGGTAGAGTCCAGTGAGTGTGTGGGTAGAGTCCAGTGAGTGTGTGGGTAGAGTCCAGTGAGTGTGTGGGTAGAGTCCAGTGAGTGTGTGGGTAGAGTCCAGCGAGTGTGTGGGTAGAGTCCAGCGAGTGTGTGGGTAGAGTCCAGTGAGTGTGTGGGTAGAGTCCAGTGAGTGTGTGGGTAGAGTCCAGTGAGTGTGTGGGTAGAGTCCAGTGAGTGTGTGGGTAGAGTCCAGTGAGTGTGTGGGTAGAGTCCAGCGAGTGTGTGGGTAGAGTCCAGCGAGTGTGTGGGTAGAGTCCAGTGAGTGTGTGGGTAGAGTCCAGTGAGTGTGTGGGTAGAGTCCAGTGAGTGTGTGGGTAGAGTCCAGTGAGTGTGTGGGTAGAGTCCAGTGAGTGTGTGGGTAGAGTCCAGTGAGTGTGTTGGTAGAGTCCAGTGAGTGTGTGGGTAGAGTCCAGTGAGTGTGTGGGTAGAGTCCAGTGAGTGTGTGGGTAGAGTCCAGTGAGTGTGTGGGTAGAGTCCAGTGAGTGTGTGGGTAGAGTCCAGTGAGTGTGCATAGAGCCAGTGCAAGAGAGTCAGTACAAAAGTCTGTTCAATGCAAATAGTCCGGGTAGCCATTTGATTAACTGTTCAGCAGTCTTATGGCTTGGGGGTAGAAGCTGTTAAGAAGCCTTTTGGACCTAGACTTGGCACCCAGGTACCGGTTGCCGTGAGGCAGCAGAGAAAACAGTCTATGACTAGGGTGGCTGGAGTCTTTGGCAATTTTTAGGGCCTTCCTATGACACCGTCTAGTATAGAGGTCCTGGATGGCAGTAAGCTTGGCCCCAGTGATGTACTGGGCCGTACGCACTACCCTCTGTAAAGCCTTGGGGTCAGATGCCGAGCAGTTGCCGTATCAGGCGGTGATACAACCAGTCAGTATGCTCTCGATGGTGCAGCTGTAGAACTGTTTGAGGATCTGAGGTCCCATGACAATTCTTTTTATCCTCCTGAGGGGGAAGAGGTGTTGTCGTGCCCTATTCACGACTGTGTTGTCATGTGGACCATAATATATCCTTAGTGATGTGGACAGCGAGGAACCTGAAGCTCTCAAACACACAGTACGGTATCATAGTTTGCAGACAAGAAACTGGAGTAACAATTAAAAGCTTGCTGTATATACTGTATGAGGTGTACAGATAGTGTTCAACTCTTCAGAGAGAATCATGTGTAGACAGTGTGTGAGTCAGCAGCAGTCCAGGCTGACAGAGTGTGTCTGTTTAAATGTGGGAGGTAATGCTGTAGAAGTGTATACATAAGTAGCAGCGGTATGTCACCTTTGCCGTCGGTAAAGTTGCGTATGCTGAGGATGTTGTTGACGTCTCCGTAGTGGTTCTGCTTGATGTACGGGGTCTTCTCTGGGGTGTCCTGCAGCTGCATGGTCACCTCCTCCAGTTCCTTATCCAACTGCATAGACACAATTGTGTTAAAAGGGGCTAAGGGGTTAAAATAGTGTTCAATTGTTAAATTAGAGTTGATTAACAGTGATAGGAAAAAAGCAGCAAGGACAGATCATAAAGAAACATTTTCTACTCAACTCCATTGTACTTCTAGAGTGGCTCTAGGAACAACTAGAAGGGCAGCGGCTACTCTTACACTGCTAGAAGGGAGTAGATACAGTGAAATGCATCACAGAGAGACTTCTGGAAAAGTGATTGGCATGAGATTTCTCCTCATGTCATTCAACATCAAAGACACAAAACATTGTACATTTAAAGGAAAGTAGAAAGGAGGATACATTGCAGAGTTGTGACAAGATGGTGCTACTGACAGACAGGGCTTAATAGAGATAAGGCAGGCTCTAACATGCACCCACATTGCTCTGCTCACCAACGAGCGTCTGTGTTGCCAAGCGCTAAAATAGAATTCAGTTCTATTTGTGACGCTGAACGCGGTGCAAGTCCTGCCTCTCCCATCTTCTCATTGGTTTATAGAAGCAGATACCCACGTTCAATCTCCTCATTGGTTATACCAACGTGGGTGATTGAAAGATGAACTGAGTTCAGTCGGTCGTCGTGGTAACTATGAAAGTTAGATACCAATCGCCATATAAAGTCTAAAGAAGAAAAGGCCTGGAAGGAGGAGAGATGACTAGAAACGATTCGGTTGACCGTTTTATGTGTGGATTAACTTCTTTGTGATAGGGGGCAGCATTTTCACTTTTGGATGAATAGCGTGCCCAGAGTGAACTGCCTCCTACTCTGTCCCAGATGCTAATATATGCATATTATTATTATTATTATTATTATTATTATTATTATTTATTTTTTTAACCCCTTTTCCCCCCAATTTTCGTGGTATCCAATCGCTAGTAATTACTATCTTGTCTCATCGCTACAACTCCCGTACGGGCTCGGGAGAGACGAAGGTCGAAAGCCATGCGTCCTCCGAGGCACAACCCAACCAAGCCGCACTGCTTCTTTAACACAGTGCGCCTCCAACCCGGAAGCCAGCCGCACCAATGTGTCGGAGGAAACACCGTGCACCTGGCCCCCTTGGTTAGCGCGCACTGCGCCCAGCCCGCCACAGGAGTCGCTGGAGCGCGATGAGACAAGGAAATCCCTACCGGCCAAACCCTCCCTAACCCGGACGACGCTAGCCCAATTGTGCGTCGCCCCACGGACCTCCCGGTCGCGGCCGGCTGCGACAGAGCCTGGGGGCGAACCCAGAGACTCTGGTGGCGCAGTTAGCACTGCGATGCAGTGCCCTAGACCACTGCCCCACCCGGGAGGCCCATATTATTATTATTATTGTCTGTGAGTATAACAGAACTCATATGGCAGGCAAAAACCTGAGAAAAAATCCAAACAGGAAGTGAGAATTCTGAGGCTGGTCGATTTTAAACTCATCGCCTATTCAAATCCCAGTAAGATATGGATCTGTTAGATGTCAACAGTCTGTAGAACGTTGAATGAAGCCTCTACTGTGATGTGGGGCCGGATGGGAGGTGTTTCAGTCAGTGGTCTGGCAGAGTGCCAGTTCTTGGTCATGCGCATTCCAAATGATATCGCCTTGCGTTCCATTACTTCTGTAGACACAAAGGAATTCTCCGGTTGGAACGTTATTTAATATTTATGATAACAACGTCCTGAAGATTGATTCTCTACTTAGTTTGACAAGTTTATTCGACCTGTAATAAAACTTTTTGAAGTTTTCGTCCGACGTTCGCCTGGATCTGCGCGAGCGTTTGGACATGTGTACTAAACATGCTAGCAAAAGTAGCTACTCTGACATAAGTAATGAACATTATCGAACAAAACAACGATTTATTGTGGAACTAGGATTCCTGGGAGTGCATTCTGATGAAGATCATCAAAGGTAAGGGAATATTTATGATGTAATTTCGTATTTCTGTTGACTCCAACATGGAGAAATGTTGTTATATCTGAGCGCCGTCTCAGATTATTGCATGGTGTGCTGTTTCCGTAAAAAAATTTGAAATCTGACACAGCGGTTGCATTAAGAACAAGTGTATATTTATTCTATGTAAAACATCTATCTTTCATCAAAGTTTATGATGAGTATTTCTGTTATTTGACGTGGCTCTCTGCAATTTCTCTGGATATTTTGGAGTCATTTCTGAACATGGCGTCAATGTAAACAGATTTTTGGATATAAATATGCACATTATCGAACAAAACATACATGTATTGTGTAACATGAGTGTCCTATGAGTGTCATCTGATGAAGATCAACAAAGGTTAGTGATTAATTTTATCTCTATTTCTGCTTTTTGTGACTCCTATCTTTGGCTGGGAAAATGGCTGTGTTTTTCTGTGGCTATGTACTAACCTAACATAATCGTTTGGTGTGCGTTCACCGAAAAGCCTATTTGAAATCAGACATGTTGGCTGGATTCACAACATGTGTAGCTTTAATTTGGTATCTTTCATGTGTGATTTAATGAAAGTTTGATTTTTATAGTATTTTATTTGAATTTGGCGCGCTGCATTTTCTCTGGCTTTTGGCCAAGTGAGACAGTAGTGTCCCGCCTAAACTCAGATTTTTTTATATAAATATGAACTTTACCAAACAAAACATACATGTATTGTGTAACATGAAGTCTTATGAGTGTCATCTGATGAAGATCATCAAAGGTTAGTCATTAATTTTAACTCTATTTCTGCTTTTTGTTACTCCTCTCTTTGGCTGGAAAAATGGCTGTGTTTTTCTGTGGCTATGTACTGAGCTAACATAATCGCAAGGTGTGCTTTCGCCGTAAATCCTTTTTGAAATCAGACACTTTAGCTGGATTAACGAGAAGTTTATCTTTAAAATGGTGTATAATACTTGTATGTTTGAGGAATTTTAATTATGAGATTTCTGTTGTTTTGAATTTAGCGCCCTGCAATTTCACTGGCTGTTGGTTAGGTGGGACGCTACCGTCCCACATATCCCAGAGAAGTTAATTGTCGGAGTAGAGGACCTTGTGCATTTCAGGTAAAATAACAACTCAATGTTTATATCCCAGGACAAATTAGCTAGCAACAGCAAGCTAGCTAAATAGGACAAATTAGCTAGTAACTGCAAGCTAGCTAACTACATTGCCATAAATGTTTAATGCTTTTCGACCTGTCCCCAAATTAATATGGTTCAGAGTTTGTTTTGATATTTTAACCTGTGTGTCGTGATCGCGTTTGGTGTGGGGGGACAAAATCAATTTGCGCGCGGACATTTTGTGTACGGTGTGACCTCTGTTACTCTCACCAATGAAAAATAGCACACTTTAGATACAGTAAATCCTAAAAAACAGGGTGTCAATCTGGTCACAATGATCTTCATCAACAGGGCCAGGAGGTTTTTTTGACCATGTTAAGTTGACCAGGGAAAGTTCTGGGTACTAAATGTAGGTAACAGGTCAGGTCATGTGGTGGGAAATGACTCCTTGCCCTCGTCATGAAACATGACGTGACACAAGACAACATCACGATGACGTCACCTCTGTTATCTTCATACGGAGGCGGTGGTTGTCGGTCTGCAGGCCGTCCAGTCTGGACGTGTTGGCCTGGTTCACACTCGTCACTGACGTGGACATCTTGGAGTCCTCTTTCTTCTGGTTCGTATTGAACTTTAACCTCCGATTCTGAGTGGCAGCGTCCGGATTGGTCCTCATCGTGATGAACTGCAAGTTGTTATAATAAAGAAGAGTGGCTTAGAAGGACAGGTTAAAGTGTCACATCCCATTCCTCCTCTGGTATCATGTTACACTTACTCACTCACATTTGAATGTTTTAAATACAAGGTAAAGTAGTTCATATAATCATTAACATTATACTTTCTGAGAGTACTCTTAGTGGTTGAATCTATACTGAACAAACAAATAAACGCATAATGCAACAATTTCAATGATTTTACTGAGTTACAGTTCATGTAAGGAAATCCGTAGGCCCTAATTGATGGATTTCACATGACTGGGCAGGGGCACAGACCTGGGAGGGAGCACACCCACTAGGGAGCCATTCCCAGCCACACTCCCTCAAAACTTGAGAAATCTGTGGCATTGTGTTGTGTGACAAAACTGCACATTTTAAAGTGGCCTTTTATTGTCCCTAGCACAAGATGCACCTGTGTAATGATCATGCTGTTTAATCAGCTTCTTTATATGCCACACCTGTCAAGTGGATTGATTATCTTGGCAATGGAGAAATACTCACTAACAGGGATGTAAACACATTTGTGCACAACATTTGAGAGAAATAAGCTTTTTACACATATGGAACATTTCTGGAATGTTTTATTTCAGCTCATGAAACATGGAACCAATACTGTTCATGTTGCATTTATATTTTTGTTCAGTATAGTTTGTTCTACAGTTCATGCCCCTTGGATGGACAGGAAGTGACACTGCTATTTCCTGTTGTCCTTACCTTTGGCACAAACACCAGACAGAGAGTGATCGTGCTGCAAAAGATGATGACCAGAGCCACGATGCAGAACTGCACATTGGGCTGGTCTCGCGTGAGGAAGGACACGGCCGCCCCGATGATACACATGATGCCCACGTTGTACACACTCATCCCGATGTACTTGCTGTCATTCAGGGCCGGGATGCTCACGTTCCTCGTCTCCCAGGCCAGGAAACAACCAAACAACTGGAGGAGAAGGGAGAGGATAGGACAGAAGGGTTGGAATAGAGAAGAGGAGAGGAGAGGAGAGAGAGGAGAATAGGACAGTAGGATGAGAGGAGAGAAACAGGAAAGTCAGAAGAGAGGGGAGGAGATGGCAGGAGGAGAGGAGAGAAGAATAGGAGAGGAGGAGAAGGCAGGAGAAGAGGAGAGGTAAAAAGAAAACAGAAGGGAGAGAATAAAAGATAAACATGGATGTATTGTATAGGCCTAGTACGGTATATAGCTATTGTAAAATATGTCCAGTAGTCAGAATTCAGTCGTGATATAGAGACAGCTCATTATGTACACAAAATACATGAATCATACCATCTAACGTGACCTACAGCACCCTAAAGCAGACAGCAGAATTGAATGTAAACTTAGAAAGGCTTTTGATTTTGGGGTCATAAATGGGTTCTTTTCTGAGAGTGTTCACTTCATGGAGTACTCCAGAACAGAACGTCAGTGTCTCTCAACAATCTAATGAATAATGTAGGAGTTAAGCACTGTTGAGTGGGATAGTTTTATTGAAGTGTTAATGAGTCTTAAACTAAAATGACATGTAGCAGCATTACAGGAGCAGTCGTCACAGATGATGAATAGGTGTGTGTGTGTGTGTGTGTGTGCCATAGAGAGATGATGACTCAACGCTCAGCTGCTGCACCTACTGTTGTCATGTCCCAGTTTTGTCTCAGACACAAGAACTTTGAAGTCTGTCACCCCATGTGTCTAATTTTCTGTCCCTGTGCTCTCCCTCGGTCTCTTCTCTCTTTCTATCTGTCTCTGTGCTCTCCCTCTCTCTTCTCTCTTTCTATCTGTCTCTGTGCTCTCCCTCTGTCTCTTCTCTCTTTCTATCTATCTCTGTGCTCTCCCTCTGTCTCTTCTCTCTTTATAACTGTCTCTGTGCTCTCCCTCTCTCTTCTCTCTTTCTATCTGTCTCTGTGCTCTCCCTCGGTCTCTTCTCTCTTTCTATCTATCTCTGTGCTCTCCCTCTGTCTCTTCTCTCTTTCTATCTGTCCCTGTGATCTCCCTCTGTCTCTTCTTTCTTTCTATCTGTCTCTAAGATCTCCCTCTGTCTCTTCTCTCTTTCCTTCTGTCTCTGTGCTCTCCCTCTGTCTCGTTTCTCTTTCTATCCATGTGCTCTCCCTCTGGCTCTTCTCTTGTTCTTTCTGTCCCTGTGCTATCCCTCTGTCTATTCTTTCTATTTTTCTTTCTTTCTGTCCCCGTGATCTCCCCCTTCTTTGGCTTCATCCCTCTTTCCTTCTCTCTAGCCCACATCCCTCTCTCACTCCCTTCCTCATCCCACCCTCTCTCTAATCATCTCTCTCCCTCTGTCTGTTCTCTCTGGACTTAAAGTGGACTTACAGGCTGAATTATTTACAGTCTAGGCTAGTTAAGTTAAGGTATTCAAACACGCCAGCCGAAGGGAAGAAGAACGTTTTCAAAGATGTCACATTTCATTTAGAAACCCTGGGCTTCTGGAGGGGCTCGGTGAACTACGTCACTGGGAGCTCTGCTTGGAGGCATGGTGTGTGTGACACACACACACACACACACACACACACACACACACACACACACACACACACACACACACACACACACACACACACACACACACACACACACACACACAAGGGGGTGGCAGTGAGGGGCTCACCTCATGAGGAACCTAGTCACTACAGAATGGTAGCACTCTTATATAGTTGGGGAGAGAACAGTCATAGTTCTCTTTCTCTGGTGTCTTTAATAAGGACAAATTCATTGTCGGTAATCTATCAACGAACCCAGTTTCACATTTATACACTAATGCAAAGTCCGGTATTCATACCCCGGTATTCATACCCCGGTATTCATACCCCGGTATTCATACCCCGGTATTCAGATAGAATAATACAATTTACTCTATACCTGATGAAATCGACATCTAACAAACATGTATGTAGACACAGATATTAAAATGGCGCCGGAAGAAATGGCAGCATTTTTTTGGGCGTCCACCCAATTGTTTTATTATGTGGGTTTTTTTTCACATTATTTGTAACATATTTTGTACATAATGTTTCTGCAACCGTATCTTACGGCAGAAAAGAGCTTCTGGATATCAGGACAGCGATCACTCACCTCGGATTAGACAAAGATTTTTTTAACAACAAGCAAGACTCACACGATATTCTCCAAACACCCGACAGGGTCGACATCCCAGTTATTCGCAAGAGGAAGCGACGCAGGTACAGAGCACGAAGAGGCGGATGCCTCGTCAGGACCCGCAGAAGGCGAGTGGGAAAGCTGCCGTTACCGTCAATATTACTCGCCAACGTGCAATCATTGGACAATAAATTAGACGAGGTACGATCACGAATATCCTACCAACGGGACAACAAAAATTCTCTCTGTTCATCATATATGCATAGTCACTTTAACCATACCTACATGTACATACTACCTCAATAAGCCTGACTAACAGGTGTCTATAGCCTTGCTATTGTTCTTTTCAAATGTTTTTTCACTGTTGTTTTATTTCTTTACTTACCTACACGCACGCACACACACCTATTTTTTGCACTATTGGTTAGAGCCTGTAAGTAAGCATTTCACTGTGAGATCTACACCTGTTGTATTCGGTGCACGTGACAAATAAACTTTGATTTGATTTGAGATATATTTAACATATGTGTGCTTTGGGTGTGGCAGAGAACTTGCTAGTGAACTCTCTATCATTAAACCATGACCATGGCATACACATGTTGGAGTGTGTTGATGAAGATAACAGCCCCCACCTCTTCTAACCCTGCTTCTCACAGACTACCTCCCTAACCATGAGTAGGACTTTGTAGGTATCGATGGATGCGCGCACACACACACGTGCACGTGCACACGCACACGCGCACACACAGACACACCACAGTCTCTCTCCTTACTCACCATAAGCAGGCCCTTGTAAGCGTAGACAATCCCCAGCCAAATGGTCATGTGTGTGTTCTCACAGTGTTCCAGGAAGGGCCGGATGGCTATGTCCTGCCCCTGGGGGTCCGCCTGCAGGGAAACAAAGAGAAAAGAGATGGGCTGGTGAGTGGTGGGCACATGCATATCAACAACAACAACAACAACAACAACAATCAATATCTGAACAATCTGTCTTTCAAAAAAATAAGTTAGATAGCATCATCCATATAAAGTTGGTTCTTTTCTTGCTCTTGATGAAGAATAAAGTATATGTGACATATTCTGACAGTTCTTTGTCCATGCTGTCAATTAATATCCAACTACATGTCAAATCTGGAGTATCAAATGGAATATATGAGAAATGCAGGAAATTGTCAGCAAGCAATGGTTCACAAACACGTTCCCTCTATGCAGGTGTTTCATATGATATCCACTCATTCTCTCGCACGTTGAGACTAGGCCTGCATCCACAATGGCACCCTATCCCCTATGTAGTGCACTACAGTGGCTTGCAAAAGTATTCTCCCCCCTTTGGCATTTTTCCTATTTTGTTGCCTTACAACCTGGAATTAAAATAGATTTTGGGGGGTTTGTATCATTTGATTTACACAACATTTGAAAATGCAAAATACTTTTTCTTGTGAAACAAACAAGAAACATGACAAAAAAACTGAAAACTTGAGTGTGCATAACTACTCAACTTGAGCGTGCATAACTATTCACCCCCTCAAAGTCAATACTTTGTAGATCCACCTTTTGCAGCAATTACAGCTGCAAGTCTCTTGGGGTATGTCTCTATAAGCTTGGCACATCTAGCCACTGGGATTTTTGCCCATTCTTCAAGACAAAACTGCTCCAGCTCCTTCAAGTTGGATGGGTTCCGCTGGTGTACAGCAATTTTTAAGTCATACCACAGATTCTCAATTGGATTGAGGTCTGGGCTTTGACTAGGCCATTCCAAGACATGTAAATGTTTCCCCTTAAACCGCTCGAGTGTTGCTTTCGCAGTATGCTTAGGTTCATTGTCCTGCTGGAAGGTGAACCTCCGTCCCAGTCTCAAATTTCTGGAAGACAAACAGGTTTCCCTCAAGGATTTCCCTGTATTAGCTCCATCCATCCTTCATTCAATTCTGACCAGTTTCCCAGTCCCTGCCGATGAAAAACATCCCCACACAATGATGCTGCTGCCACCACGCTTCACTGTGGGGATGGTGTTCTTGGGGTGATGAGAGGTGTTGGGTTTGCGCTTGACATAGCGTTTTCCTTGATGTCCAAAAAGCCCAATTTTACTCTCATCTGACCAGAGTACCTTCTTCTCTATGTTTGGGGAGTCTCCCACAAGCCTTTTGGCGAACACCAAACGTGTTTGCTTATCTTTTTCTTTAAGCAATGGCTTTTTTTTCTGGCCACTCTTCCGTAAAGCCCAGCTCTGTGGAGTGTACGGCTTAAAGTGGTCCTATGGACAGATACTCCAATCTCCGCTGTGGAGCAGCTCCTTCAGGGTTATCTTTGGTCTCTTTGTTGCCTCTCTGATTAATGCCCTTCTTGCCTGATCTGAGTTTTAGTGGGCGGCCCCCCAGATTTGATGTGGTGCCATATTCTTTTCTTTTTTAATAATAGATTGAAATGGTGCTCCGTGGAATGTTCAACGTTTCTGATATTTTTTTATAACCCAATCCTGATCTGTACTCCTCCACAACTTTGTTCCTGACTTGTTTGGAGAGCTCCTTGGTCTTCATGGTGCCGCTTGCTTAGTGGTGTTGCAGACTCTGGGGCCTTTCAGAAGAGGTGTATATATACGGAGATCATGTGACATTTAGATTGCACACAGGTGGACTTTATTTAACTAATTGACTTCTGAAGTTAATAGGTTGCACCAGATCATATTTAGGAACTTCATCGCAAAGGGGTTGAATACAAATGCCTGCACCAATTTTAGATATTTTTTTCTTTTCACTTCACCAATTTGGACTATTTAGTATGTCCATTACATGAAATCCAAATAAAAATCTACTGAAATTACAGGTTGTAATGCAACAAAATAGGAAAAACACCAAGGGGGATGAATACTTTTGCAAGGCACTTCACTTTTGACCCCATAGGGCTTTGGTCAAAAGTAGTGTACTATATAGGGAATAGATTACCATTTAGGATGCAAGCCTAAGGGTGCCTTGGAGGGACAAAAGATACACAGTTTTGCCTGAACGTGGACTTCTGACGGATAGGTTACATTGGATTGATGTGGCAGTGATCAAACATTCAGGTGAATAATCAAACTGAGGAGGTATAATGGCCTGGGGCATGTTTAAACACCCCCTCCCCGTCTATTTTTCACTCTCCCTTTCTATCTTTCTCTTTTTCTCCCCCTCTCCATCTCTCTCCCCCTCTGTCCACTATCAGCCCCTTGCCCAAGAAAGGGAAAGTGACTGAACTGAATGACTACAGACCAATAGCACCCACTTCCGTCATCATGAAGTGCTAGTCAAAAACCATATCAGCTCCTCCCTCCGACACACAATTCACCTACCACCCTGACAGATCCACGGTCGACACAATCGCCATTAAACTGCACACTGCCCTCACCCACCTGGACAAAAGGAATGCATTTGTGAGAATGCTGTTCATCGACTACAGCTCTGCCTTCAACACCATAGTGCCCTCTAAGCTCACCACAAAACTCAAGGCCCTGGGACTGAACTCCTCCCTATGCAACTGGGTTATGGACTTCCTGACGGGCAGCCCCAAGGTGGTGAAGGTAGGCAACATTACCTCCTCGACACTGATTCTCAACATAGGGTCCTCACAAGGGTGGGTACTCAGTCCCCTCCTGTATCCCCTGTATACCCACGACTGTGTGGTCTCACACAACTCCAACTCCATCATAAAGTTTGCTGACGACACGACAGTAGTAGTCCTGATTACCAACAACAACGAGGTCGGCCTACAGGGAGGAGGTAGGCACTCTAATGGCGTGGTGCCAGGTAAACAACCTCAACATCAGCTAAACAAAGGAGCTGATTGTGGACTTCAGGAGGTACCAGGCTGGGCACGCGCCCATCCTCATCAACTGGGCCACCATGGAGACGGTCAAAAAGTTCAAGTTCCTCTGAGTACACAACTCCAAGGAGCTGAAATGGTCAAACCCCACGGACACTGTGGTGAAGAAGGCACAATAGCGACTCATCAAACTCTTCTGACAAAATTCAGTCTGGTCCCGAGGGCCCTCACAGTGTTCTACAGGAGCACCATCAAGAGCATATTGCCGGGTTGCATCACAGCCGGGTACGGCAACTCCACTGCCACAGACCACAAGGTGCTACAGAGGGTGGTACGCTCAGCTGAATGCACCACTGGGTGCACACTGCCTGACCTTCAGGACACCTACAACACCAGGTGTCACAGAAAGGCCAAGAAGATCATCAGGGACCCCAGTCACCTGAGCCATGACCGGTTCTCTCCGTTTCCACCACTCAGACGTGGGCATTATAGGAGCATCATGGCAAAAACTGTAAAACTGGCCAATAGCTTCTACCTCCAGACCATCAGGCTACTGACTAGCCACCACCAATTAGCTACCTGCTCTCCCTATTGACATTTATCATGCTGAATAGCCACCACTAGTCAGCTACCTACTCCCCTGCTCCCCCTATGGACACCCCCCCATGGATACCCTACCCCCACCCCAATGGACATTTATAATTGCTGCAGTTGTTAATATGAATATATTATGGTTTCTAGATATATATATATATATATATATATATATATATATATTGTTTTATTTCACTGCATTGTTGGAGCTAGTAGCTCAATAATTTCACTCTATGCTGTAATTACATCTGCAACCGTTTACGTGTGACTATTAAACCAATCTAATCTCATCTCTTTCTCTCCCTCTCCATCTCTCTTCCTCTCACTCTCTTTTGGTCTCCACCTTCTCTCCCTCTCTTTCTCTCGCATGTGACTTACAGGCCAAATTAGCACTGTTGGCGGCTATTAGCGCCATGGCGACACATCCCGTCCCTTTAATAAAAACACAATTAAGGGTTTGGGGGAACGTGGCCAGACGTGGTAATATATCAGACGTTTTTACAGGCCTGTGTGTGTGTGTGTGTGTACACTACCGGTCAAAAGTTTTAGAACACCTACTCATTTCATTCAGGGTTTGTCTATATTTTTACTATTTTCTACATTGTAGAATAATAGTGAAGACATCAAAACTATGAAATAACACATATGGAATCATGTAGTAACCAAAAAAGTGTTAAACAAATCAAAATATATTTTAGATTTGAGATTCTTCAAATAGCCACCCTTTGCCTTGATGACATCTTTGCACACTCTTGGCATTCTTTCAACCAGCTGGAATGCATTTCAATTAACAGGTGTGCCTTTAAAGTTCATTTGTGGAATTTCTTTCCTTCTAATGCGTTTGAGCCAATCAGTTGTGTTCTAAGAATTTGGTAAAATACCAAGTTCATATTATGGCAAGAACAGCTCAAATAAGCAAAGAGAAACGACAGTCACTACTTTAAGACATGAAGGTCAGTCAATACAGAAAATGTAAAGAACTTTTAAAGTTTCATGTGCAGTCGTAAAAACCATCAAGCGCTGTGATGAAACTGGCTCTCATGTGGACTGCCACAGGAAAGGAAGACCCAGAGTTACCTCTGCTGCAGAGGATAAGTTCATTAGAGTTACCAGCCTCAGAAATTGCAGCCCAAATAAATGCTTCACAGAGTTCAAGTAACAGACACATCTCACCATGAACTGTTCAGAGGAGACTGTGTGAATCAGGCCTTCATGGTAGAATTGCTGCAAAGAAACCACTACTAAAGGACACCAATAAGAAGAAGAGACTTGCTTGGGCCAAGAAACATGAGCAATGGACATTAGACCAGTGGAAATTTGTCCTTTGGTCTGGAGTCCAAATTGGAGATTTTTGGTTCCAACAGCCGTGTCTTTGTGAGAAGCGGTGTGGGTGAACGGATGGTCTCTGCATGTGTATTCCTCACCGTAAAGCATGGAGGAGGAAGAGACAGGCAGGGAGGGAGGGAGGGAGGGAGCGAGGCAGGGAGGGAGCGAGGCAGGGAGGGAGCGAGGCAGGGAGGGAGCGAGGCAGGGAGGGAGGGAGCAAGGCAGGGAGGGAGGCAGGCAGGGAGGGAGGGAGCGAGGCAGGCAGGCAGGTAGGGAGCGAGGCAGGGAGGGAGGATGGATGGATGGGGGGGGGAGGGGGGCAGAGTGAAGGAGGGCTACATACAGTCCTCTTAAAGGCAGCAGTGAACGCTGAAGCCCAGTTTTAGCTGCCCCACTTAGCAACACCTTGAGTATGACTGCTGTCATTTTCAGGACGCACACGAGTGTGTACACACAGACTGTACATACGTAAGTGCTTGAACCTTATTATGAACTGTAAGTGCATGAACCACACACACACACACACACACACACACACACACACACACACACACACACACACACACACACACACACACACACACACACACACACACACACACACAATCACTCTCACACAGGTACACAAACATCCCCATAGATTCACACACGTTGTATCAGACTCAAACCTGAATCATGTCCATATTAAGCCATGTTAATGTAAATGGCTGTCTATCATCACATCTCCTCAGGCCTTTACCTCTACAGAGAATGCATTATGTTATGTAGCCCAGGATCACTTGAAATGGGACAATTATGAGCCATTCATTCTTCAATTACAGTAGAACAGAGTCTGAGCCAGAGAGGTCAACCCCGCCCACCCACCACCACCAGTCTATGGTTGTGTCCCAAATAGCACCCTATTCCCTTTATACTGCAATGCTTTTGACCATGCAGGGTCCATGGGGCTGTGGTCAAAAGTAGTGCACTATAAAAGGCGAATAGGGTGCAATTTGGGAGGAGCCCCATCTCCTTGAAACGTCATGTTGTAGGGTACAGTTAAATCTATTCACTCCATAATCCCAAACTGCATTTCTATTTGTTATTGTCCTTTCCTGAGAGCTTGTTCTTTCTTGGATTAGGACTTCATATATGATTATACAAACAGACTCCGTGCCCTTGTTGGGTTTTACAACAAAGCTCACAAAGGATTAAAACATTTAGGTAGCAGACAGTCGCTATACACACACACACAAGTCTGACAGAATGTTACCTCGCAGAGGGAAAGTCTGCATCCCAAATGGCCCCCTAGTCCCTATGTAGTGAACTGTGGCCTAGAGTGGTCTAAGTCGCTGCCTCCAGATCTCATATACCGCTGCAGTATTGGTTTGAATACGGCCTACTGCTATTTCAGCACACTCTCTCCTCTAGCTCTACCTCCTTACCTGTCTTATCCCATGGTCAGAAAATACATGAGGGGTGGGAATGAAATAGAAAAGAAAGTCGTGCACTATATAGGGAATAAGGTGCCATTTGGGACGCTAACAGAGCCAGTTGTAACCTTGGATCAGAAACAATGACGTCAGAGCAACAAGTCTATAGAGGACCGTTGGTACTTATAATGTCCTAAAAGGAAACATAAAAGCTTCATGTACCGACTACACCGAAAGGGAACTTTAAAAGCATATCACGCCCAGATGTATGACCCTGCCTATGGGGCCTGGTAAAAAGAAGTGCACTATTGAAGGGAATAGGGTACTGTTTGAGAGGCCATCCCTATCTAAAGGGACATGAACGTAACCAAGCAACAACGTGCCTCTGTCTCAGAGTATTCCGGGACACCCAATAGTCCATTAACTCTGGGGTGATATTCAGAGATGGGAGTCGAGGGTTTATTTCTACAAAAGTTGCCGGGGAAGAAAGTTGAAGCAGCGAGTAGTGACAACAAAGTGGGGCAGATGACGGAGGGGAAGGGACACTATTTTTACTGGGATGTTCTGCCACAGACACACAGGAGAACGGAGAGGAGGATGGGGGAGAGGAGAAGAGAGGAGGATGGGGGAGAGGATAAGAGAGGAGAGGAGGATGGGGAAGAGGATAAGAGAGGAGAGGAGGATGGGGAAGAGGAGAAGAGAGGAGGATGGGGAAGAGGATGGGGAAGAGAGGAGGATGGGGAAGAGGAGAAGAGAGGAGGATGGGGGAGAGGATAAGAGAGGAGAGGAGGATGGGGAAGAGGATAAGAGAGGAGAGGAGGATGGGGAAGAGGAGAAGAGAGGAGGATGGGGGAGAGGAGAAGAGAGGAGAGGAGGATGGGGAAGAGGAGAAGAGAGGAGAGGAGGATGGGGAAGAGGAGAAGAGAGGAGGATGGGGAAGAGGAGAAGAGAGGAGGATGGGGAAGAGGAGAAGAGAGGAGGATGGGGAAGAGGAGAAGAGAGGAGGATGGGGAAGAGGAGAAGAGAGGAGGATAGGGAAGAGGAGAAGAGAGGAGAGGAGGATGGGGGAGAGGATAAGAGAGGAGGACGCATATATAAAGAAGTCATGGAACTCTGTGATATGATTCATCCTTGATGTCAAACTGTTGTCCAAACTGCTATTTTCAGTACAGATTACAGAACGAACCAGATAGGTACAATGTTCATGGCTTGGTGGTGCCTTTAAAATGTAGAATCTGTGATATTCACTGTTGTTCAAAAGTGATTTAATATCAAACATGAATTCAGGATTGTGACTTTAACCCTCACCACATTGGGTCAAATGACAGAACACTAAACACCACAAAATAAAGACAAACTTCTATATCTCATGGAGCTCTGGTGGTTTCTCTTAAAAGTAGTCTTGGGCTACCTTCCAATGTCCATACTGACATGCCACTTGCATGTTCAATACATTAGTTCATTAAAGTAGTTTACCAGTATGGACACTGGAACAGAGCCGCTAGTGATACTATTAACCTGTGTCCCAAAGTGCACCCTATTCACCCTGGTCAAAAGTATTGCACTACAAAGGGAATAGGGTGCCATTCAGGATGCACAGTCTATTACTGCTACCCTTAATGCTCGACATGCCCTCTACAATTAATAACACTGATAATACAAACTTATGTGTAAAATATGGAAAACTGGGCATCGGCATCCATGGGCTTCCATCCATCCAATGAGAGATCAGAACAGGCAGGAACATCAGAACCCTTGCCTAAGCAAGGGAAGCTGTCTGGGGGTTGCCAAGCAACAGCCTGCAGCGGGCAGAGCCAAGGGGCCCAAAGCGGAGGCGGCAGCAGGAAGAGTGGCATGGAGGGAAAGAGGCAGGGAGGGAGGAAGAGAGAGAGAGAGACAGTAAATCTCAGTAAGACCAAAATAACGGTGTTACAAAAAAGGTTCAGTCGCCAGGACGACAAATACAAATTCCATCTAGACACCGTTGCCCTAGAGCACACAAAAAACTATACATACCTTGGCCTAAACATCAAGTAACAGGTAACTTCCACAAAGCTGTGAATGATCTGAGAGACAAGGCAAGAAGGGCATTCTATGCCATCAAAAGGCATAGAATGCCATACCAATTAGGATCTGGCTAAAAATACTTGAATCAGTTATAGAACGCATTGCCCTTTATGGTTGTGAGGTCTGGGGTCCACTCACCAACCAATAATTAACTAAATGCGACAAACACCAAACTGAGGCTCTGCATGCAGAATTCTGCAAAAATATCCTCCGTGTACAACAGAAAACATCAAAACCTACATTCAGAGCAGAATTAGACCAATACCCGCTAATGATCAAAATCCAGAAGAGAGACGTTAAATTCTACAACCACCTAAAAGGAAGCGATTCCCAAATCTTCCATTACAAAGCCATCACCTACAGAGAGATGAACCTGGAGAAGAGTCCCCTGAGCAAACATAAACAGACCCCACAGAGCCCCAGGACATCAACACAATTAGACTCAATCATGAGAAAACAAAAAGATAATTACTTGACACATTGGAAAGAATTAACAAAAAAACTGAGCAAACTAAAATGCTTTTTGGCCCTAAACAGAGTGGCAGAATACCTGACCACTGTGACTGACCCAAACTTAAGGAAAGCTTTGACTATGTACAGACTCAGTGAGCATAGCCTTGCTATTGAGCGAGGCTGCCATAGGTAGACCTGGCTCTCAAGAGAAGACAGGCTATGTGCTCACTGCCCACAAAACAAGGTGGAAACTGAGCTGCACTTCCTAACCTCCTGCCAAATGTATGACCATATTAGAGACACATATTTCCCTCAGATTACACAGATCCACAAAGAATTCGAAAACAAACCCGATTTTGATAAACTCCCATATCTACTGGGTGAAATACCATAGTGTGCCATCACAGCAGCAAGATTTGTTGTTGTTGCCACAAGAAAAGGGTAAACAGTGAAGAACAAACACCATTGTAAATACAACCCATATTTATGTTTATTTATTTTCCCTTTTATACCTTAACCATTTGCAAATCGTTACAACACTGTATATATACATAATATGACATTTGTAATTTCTTTATTCTTTTGGAACTTCTGTGAGTGTAATGTTTACTGTTAATTTTTATTGTTTATTTCACTTTTGTATATTATCTACCTCATTTGCTTCGGCAATGTTAACATATGTTTCCCATGCAAATAAAGCCCCTTGAGAGAGGAGGAGTGGGACCAACAGGTGAAAGGAGGAGGGGGACCAACAGGAGAGAGGAGGAGTGGGATCAACAAGAGAGAAGAGGAGTGGGACCAACAGGTGATAGGAGGAGGGGGACCAACAGGAGAGAGGAGGAGTGGGATCAACAAGAGAGAAGAGGAGGGGGACCAACAGGAGAGAAGAGGAGTGGGACCAACAGGAGAGAGGAGGAGGGGGAACAATAGGAGAGAGGAGGAGTGGGATCAACAAGAGAGAAGAGGAGTGGGACCAACAGGTGATAGGAGGAGGGGGACCAACAGGAGAGAGGAGGAGTGGGATCAACAAGAGAGAAGAGGAGTGGGACCAACAGGTGATAGGAGGAGGGGGACCAACAGGAGAGAGGAGGAGTGGGACCAACAGGAGAGAAGAGGAGTGAGTCCAACAGGTTAATAGGAGGAGGGGGACCAACAGGAGAGAAGAGGAGGGGGACCAACAGGAGAGAAGAGGAGTGGGACCAACAGGAGAGAAGAGGAGTGGGTCCAACAGGTTAATAGGAGGAGGGGGACCAACAGGAGAGAAGAGGAGGGGGACCAACAGGTTAATAGAAGGAGGGGGACCAACAGGAGAGAAGAGGAGGGGGACCAACAGGAGAGAGGAGGAGTGGGTCCAACAGGAGAGAAGAGGAGTGAGACCAACAGGTGATAGGAGGAGTGGGGCCAACAGGAGAGAAGAGGAGTGGGATCGACAGGAGAGAAGAGGAGTGGGACCAACAGGAGAGAAGAGGAGTGGGACCAACAGGTGATAGGAGGAGGGGGACCAACAGGAGAGAGGAGGAGTGGGACCAACAGGAGAGAAGAGGAGTGGGACCAACAAGAGAGAAGAGGAGGGAGACCAACAGAAGAGAAGAGGAGTGGGACCAACAAGAGAGAAGAGGAGGGGGAACAACAGGAGAGAAGAGGAGTGGGACCAACAGGAGAGAGGAGGAGTGGGACCAACAAGAGAGAAGAGGAGGGAGACCAACAGAAGAGAAGAGGAGGGGGAACAACAGGAGAGAAGAGGAGGGGGACCAACAGGAGAGAGGAGGAGTGGGATCAACAGGAGAGAAGAGGAGTGGGACCAACAAGAGAGAAGAGGAGTGGGACCAACAGGAGAGAGGAGGAGTGGGAAAAACAGGAGAGAGGAGGAGTGGGACCAACAGGAGAGAGGAGGAGTGGGACCAACGGGAGAGAAGAGGAGGGGGACCAACAGGAGAGAAGAGGAGTGGGATCAACGGGAGAGAGGAGGAGGGGGACCAACAGGAGAGAGGAGGGGGACCAACAGGAGAGAAGAAGAGGGGGACCAACAGGAGAGAAGAGGAGTGGGACCAACAGGAGAGAGGAGGAGGGGGAACAACATGAGAGAAGAGGAGGGGGAACAACAGGAGAGAAGAGGAGGGGGACCAACAGGAGAGAAGAGGAGTGGGACCAACAGGAGAGAGGAGGAGAGGGAAAAACAGGAGAGAGGAGGAGTGGGACCAACAGGAGAGAGAAGGAGTGGGACCAACGGGAGAGAGGAGGAGGGGGACCAACAGGAGAGAGGAGGGGGACCAACAGGAGAGAAGAAGAGGGGGACCAACAGGAGAGAAGAGGAGTGGGACCAACAGGAGAGAAGAGGAGTGGGACCAACAGGAGAGAGGAGGAGTGGGATCAACAGGAGAGAAGAAGAGTGGGACCAACAAGAGAGAAGAGGAGTGCGACCTACAGGAGAGAGGAGGAGTGGGACCAACAAGAGAGAAGAGGAGTGGGACCAACAGGAGAGAGGAGGAGGGGGAACAACATGAGAGAAGAGGAGGGGGACCAACAGGAGAGAGGAGGAGTGGGATCAACAGGAGAGAAGAAGAGTGGGACCAACAAGAGAGAAGAGGAGTGGGACCTACAGGAGAGAGGAGGAGTGGGAAAAACAGGAGAGAGGAGGAGTGGGACCAACAGGAGAGAGGAGGAGTGGGACCAACGGGAGAGAAGAGGAGTGGGATCAACGGGAGAGAGGAGGAGGGGGACCAACAGGAGAGAGGAGGAGTGGGACCAACAGGAGAGAGGAGAAGTGGGACCAACAGGAGAGAAGAGGAGTGGGATCAACGGGAGAGAGGAGGAGGGGGACCAACAGGAGAGAGCAGGAGTGGGACCAACAGGAGAGAGGAGAAGTGGGACCAACAGGAGAGAAGAGGAGTGGGATCAACGGGAGAGAGGAGGAGGGGGACCAACAGGAGAGAGGAGGGGGACCAACAGGAGAGAAGAAGAGGGGGACCAACAGGAGAGAAGAGGAGTGGGACCAACAGGAGAGAGGAGGAGGGGGAACAACATGAGAGAAGAGGAGTGGGACCAACAGGAGAGAAGAGGGGGGGACAAACAGGAGAGAGGATGAGTGGGACAAACAGGAGAGAGGATGAGTGGGACCAACAGGTGAGAGGATGAGTGGGACCAACAGGTGAGAGGAGGAGTGGGACCACCAGGAGAGAGGAGGAGGGGGACAAACAGGAGAGAGGATGAGTGGGACAAACAGGAGAGAGGATGAGTGGGACCAACAGGTGAGAGGAGGAGGGGGACCACCAGGAGAGAGAAGGAGGGGGACAAACAGGAGAGAGGATGAGGGGGACCAACAGGTGAGAGGAGGAGGGGGACCAACAAGAGAGAAGAGGAGTGGGACCAACAGGAGAGAAGAGGAGTGGGACCAACAGGAGAGAGGAGGAGGGGGAACAACAGGAGAGAGGAGGAGGGGGACCAACAGGTGAGAGGAGGAGGGGGACCAACAAGAGAGAAGAGGAGTGGGACCAACAGGAGAGAAGAGGAGGGGGACCAACAGGTGAGAGGAGGAGGGGGACCAACAGGTGAGAAGAGGAGGGGGACCAACAGGAGAGAAGAGGAGGGGGACAAACAGGAGAGAAGAGGAGGGGGACCAACAGGTGAGAAGAGGAGGGGGACCAACAGGTGAGAAGAGGAGGGGGACCAACAGGAGAGAAGAGGAGTGGGATCAACGGGAGAGAGGAGGAGGGGGAACAACAGGTGAGAAGAGGAGGGGGACCAACAGGAGAGAAGAGGAGTGGGATCAACGGGAGAGAGGAGGAGGGGGACCAACACGAGTGACCAAAATGAGAGAAGAGGAGTGGGACCAACTGTAGAGAGGAGGAGTGGGACCAACAGGAGAGAAGAGGAGTGGGACCAACAGGAGAGAAGAGGAGTGGGACCAACAGGAGAGAAGAGGAGTGGGACCAACAGGAGAGAAGAGGAGTGAGACCAACAGGAGAGAAGAGGAGTGGGACCAACAGGAGAGAAGAGGAGTGGGACCAACAGGAGAGAAGAGGAGGGGGACCAACTGTAGAGAAGAGGAGTGGGACCAACAGGAGAGAAGAGGAGTGGGACCAACAGGAGAGAAGACGAGTGGGACCAACAGGAGAGAAGAGGAGTGGGACCAACAGGAGAGAAGAGGAGTGGGACCAACAGGAGAGAAGAGGAGTGGGACCAACAGGAGAGAAGAGGAGTGGGACCAACAGGAGAGAAGAGGAGTGGGACCAACAGGAGAGAAGAGGAGTGGGACCAACAGGAGAGAAGAGGAGTGGGACCAACAGGAGAGAAGAGGAGTGGGACCAACAGGAGAGAAGAGGAGGGGGACCAACAGGAGAGAATAGGAGTCGGATCAACAGGAGGGAGGAGAAGTGGGAACAACAGGAGAGAAGAGGAGTGGGATCAACAGGAGAGAAGAGGAGTGGGACCAACAGGTGATAGGAGGAGGGAGACCAACAGGAGAGAAGAAGAGGGGGACCAACAGGAGAGAAGAGGAGTGGGACCAACAGGAGAGAAGAGGAGGGGGACCAACAGGAGAGAAGATGAGGGGGACAAACAGGAGAAAGGAGGAGGGGGACCAGCAGGAGAGATGAGGAGGGGGACCAGCAGGAGTTATGAGGACGGGGACCAACAGGAGAGAGGAGGAGTGGGACCAACAGGTGAGAGGAGGAGGGGGACCAGCAGGTGAAAAGAGGAGGGGGACCAACAGGAGAGAAGAGGAGTGGGACCAACAGGAGAGAAGAGGAGTGGGACTAACAGGAGAGAGGAGGAGGGGGACCAACAGGTGAGAAGAGGAGGGCGAACAACAGGAGAAAGGAGGAGTGGGATCAACAGGAGGAAAGAGGAGTGGGACCAACAGGAGAGAGGAGGAGTGGGACCAACAGGAGAGAAGAGGAGTGGGACCAACAGGAGAGAGGAGGAGTGGGACCAACAGGAGAGAAGAGGAGTGGGACCAACAGGAGAGAAGAGGAGTGGGACCAAGAGGAGAGAGGAGGTGTGGGACCAACAGGAGAGAGGAGGAGTGGGACCAACAGGAGAGAAGAGGAGTGGGACCAATAGGAGAGAAGAGGAGTGGGACCAACAGGAAAAAGGAGGAGGGGGACCAGCAGGAGAGATGAGGACGGGGACCAACAGCAGAGAGGAGGAGGGGTACCAACAGGTGAGAGGAGGAGGGGGACCAACAGGTGAGAAGAGGAGGGGGACCAACAGGTGAGAAGAGGAGTGGGATCAACAGGAGGGAGGAGGAGTGGGAACAACAGGAGAGAGGAGGAGTGGGACCAACAGGAGGGAAGAGGAGTGGGACCAACAGGAGAGAGGAGGAGTAGGACCAACAGGAGAGAGGAGGAGTGGGACCAACAGGAGAGAGGAGGAGTAGGACCAACAGGAGAGAAGAGGAGTGGGACCAACAGGAGAGAAGAGGAGTGGGACCAACAGGAGAGAAGAGGAGGGGGACCAACAGGTGAGAAGAAGAGTGGGATCAACAGGAGGGAAGAGGAGTGGGACCAACAGGAGAGAGGAGGAGTAGGACCAACAGGAGAGAGGAGGAGTGGGACCAACAGGAGAGAGGAGGAGTAGGACCAACAGGAGAGAAGAGGAGTGGGACCAACAGGAGAGAAGAGGAGTGGGACCAACAGGAGAGAAGATGAGTGGGACCAACAGGAGAGAGGAGGAGTAGGACCAACAAGAGAGAAGAGGAGTGGGACCAACAGGAGAGAGGAGGAGGGGGAACAACATGAGAGAAGAGGAGTGGGACCAACAGGAGAGAAGAGGAGTGGGACCAACAAGAGAGAAGAGGAGTGGGACCAACAGGAGAGAGGAGGAGGGGGAACAACATGAGAGAAGAGGAGGGGGACCAACAGGAGAGAGGAGGAGTGGGATCAACAGGAGAGAAGAAGAGTGGGACCAACAAGAGAGAAGAGGAGGGGGACCAACAGGAGAGAAGAGGAGTGGGACCAACAGGAGAGAAGAGGAGTGAGTCTAACAGGTTAATAGGAGGAGGGGGACCAACAGGAGAGAAGAGGAGGGGGACCAACAGGAGAGAAGAGGAGTGGGACCAACAGGAGAGAAGAGGAGTGGGTCCAACAGGTTAATAGGAGGAGGGGGACCAACAGGAGAGAAGAGGAGGGGGACCAACAGGTTAATAGAAGGAGGGGGACCAACAGGAGAGAAGAGGAGGGGGACCAACAGGAGAGAGGAGGAGTGGGTCCAACAGGAGAGAAGAGGAGTGAGACCAACAGGTGATAGGAGGAGTGGGGCCAACAGGAGAGAAGAGGAGTGGGATCGACAGGAGAGAAGAGGAGTGGGACCAACAGGAGAGAAGAGGAGTGGGACCAACAGGTGATAGGAGGAGGGGGACCAACAGGAGAGAGGAGGAGTGGGACCAACAGGAGAGAAGAGGAGTGGGACCAACAAGAGAGAAGAGGAGGGAGACCAACAGAAGAGAAGAGGAGGGGGACCAACAGGAGAGAAGAGGAGGGGGACCAACAGGAGAGAGGAGGAGTGGGATCAACAGGAGAGAAGAGGAGTGGGACCAACAAGAGAGAAGAGGAGGGGGAACAACAGGAGAGAAGAGGAGTGGGACCAACAGGAGAGAGGAGGAGTGGGACCAACAAGAGAGAAGAGGAGGGAGACCAACAGAAGAGAAGAGGAGGGGGAACAACAGGAGAGAAGAGGAGGGGGACCAACAGGAGAGAGGAGGAGTGGGATCAACAGGAGAGAAGAGGAGTGGGACCAACAAGAGAGAAGAGGAGTGGGACCAACAGGAGAGAGGAGGAGTGGGAAAAACAGGAGAGAGGAGGAGTGGGACCAACAGGAGAGAGGAGGAGTGGGACCAACGGGAGAGAAGAGGAGGGGGACCAACAGGAGAGAAGAGGAGTGGGATCAACGGGGGAGAGGAGGAGGGGGACCAACAGGAGAGAGGAGGGGGACCAACAGGAGAGAAGAAGAGGGGGACCAACAGGAGAGAAGAGGAGTGGGACCAACAGGAGAGAGGAGGAGGGGGAACAACATGAGAGAAGAGGAGGGGGAACAACAGGAGAGAAGAGGAGGGGGACCAACAGGAGAGAAGAGGAGTGGGACCAACAGGAGAGAGGAGGAGTGGGAAAAACAGGAGAGAGGAGGAGTGGGACCAACAGGAGAGAGAAGGAGTGGGACCAACGGGAGAGAGGAGGAGGGGGACCAACAGGAGAGAGGAGGGGGACCAACAGGAGAGAAGAAGAGGGGGACCAACAGGAGAGAAGAGGAGTGGGACCAACAGGAGAGAAGAGGAGTGGGACCAACAGGAGAGAGGAGGAGTGGGATCAACAGGAGAGAAGAAGAGTGGGACCAACAAGAGAGAAGAGGAGTGGGACCTACAGGAGAGAGGAGGAGTGGGACCAACAAGAGAGAAGAGGAGTGGGACCAACAGGAGAGAGGAGGAGGGGGAACAACATGAGAGAAGAGGAGGGGGACCAACAGGAGAGAGGAGGAGTGGGATCAACAGGAGAGAAGAAGAGTGGGACCAACAAGAGAGAAGAGGAGTGGGACCTACAGGAGAGAGGAGGAGTGGGAAAAACAGGAGAGAGGAGGAGTGGGACCAACAGGAGAGAGGAGGAGTGGGACCAACGGGAGAGAAGAGGAGTGGGATCAACGGGAGAGAGGAGGAGGGGGACCAACAGGAGAGAGGAGGAGTGGGACCAACAGGAGAGAGGAGAAGTGGGACCAACAGGAGAGAAGAGGAGTGGGATCAACGGGAGAGAGGAGGAGGGGGACCAACAGGAGAGAGGAGGAGTGGGACCAACAGGAGAGAGGAGAAGTGGGACCAACAGGAGAGAAGAGGAGTGGGATCAACGGGAGAGAGGAGGAGGGGGACCAACAGGAGAGAGGAGGGGGACCAACAGGAGAGAAGAAGAGGGGGACCAACAGGAGAGAAGAGGAGTGGGACCAACAGGAGAGAGGAGGAGGGGGAACAACATGAGAGAAGAGGAGTGGGACCAACAGGAGAGAAGAGGGGGGGACAAACAGGAGAGAGGATGAGTGGGACAAACAGGAGAGAGGATGAGTGGGACCAACAGGTGAGAGGATGAGTGGGACCAACAGGTGAGAGGAGGAGTGGGACCACCAGGAGAGAGGAGGAGGGGGACAAACAGGAGAGAGGATGAGTGGGACAAACAGGAGAGAGGATGAGTGGGACCAACAGGTGAGAGGAGGAGGGGGACCACCAGGAGAGAGAAGGAGGGGGACAAACAGGAGAGAGGATGAGGGGGACCAACAGGTGAGAGGAGGAGGGGGACCAACAAGAGAGAAGAGGAGTGGGACCAACAGGAGAGAAGAGGAGTGGGACCAACAGGAGAGAGGAGGAGGGGGAACAACAGGAGAGAGGAGGAGGGGGACCAACAGGTGAGAGGAGGAGGGGGACCAACAAGAGAGAAGAGGAGTGGGACCAACAGGAGAGAAGAGGAGGGGGACCAACAGGTGAGAGGAGGAGGGGGACAAACAGGAGAGAAGAGGAGGGGGACCAACAGGTGAGAAGAGGAGGGGGACCAACAGGTGAGAAGAGGAGGGGGACCAACAGGAGAGAAGAGGAGTGGGATCAACGGGAGAGAGGAGGAGGGGGAACAACAGGTGAGAAGAGGAGGGGGACCAACAGGAGAGAAGAGGAGTGGGATCAACGGGAGAGAGGAGGAGGGGGACCAACACGAGTGACCAAAATGAGAGAAGAGGAGTGGGACCAACTGTAGAGAGGAGGAGTGGGACCAACAGGAGAGAAGAGGAGTGGGACCAACAGGAGAGAAGAGGAGTGGGACCAACAGGAGAGAAGAGGAGTGGGACCAACAGGAGAGAAGAGGAGTGAGACCAACAGGAGAGAAGAGGAGTGGGACCAACAGGAGAGAAGAGGAGTGGGACCAACAGGAGAGAAGAGGAGGGGGACCAACTGTAGAGAAGAGGAGTGGGACCAACAGGAGAGAAGAGGAGTGGGACCAACAGGAGAGAAGACGAGTGGGACCAACAGGAGAGAAGAGGAGTGGGACCAACAGGAGAGAAGAGGAGTGGGACCAACAGGAGAGAAGAGGAGTGGGACCAACAGGAGAGAAGAGGAGTGGGACCAACAGGAGAGAAGAGGAGTGGGACCAACAGGAGAGAAGAGGAGTGGGACCAACAGGAGAGAAGAGGAGTGGGACCAACAGGAGAGAAGAGGAGTGGGACCAACAGGAGAGAAGAGGAGGGGGACCAACAGGAGAGAATAGGAGTCGGATCAACAGGAGGGAGGAGAAGTGGGAACAACAGGAGAGAAGAGGAGTGGGATCAACAGGAGAGAAGAGGAGTGGGACCAACAGGTGATAGGAGGAGGGAGACCAACAGGAGAGAAGAAGAGGGGGACCAACAGGAGAGAAGAGGAGTGGGACCAACAGGAGAGAAGAGGAGGGGGACCAACAGGAGAGAAGATGAGGGGGACAAACAGGAGAAAGGAGGAGGGGGACCAGCAGGAGAGATGAGGAGGGGGACCAGCAGGAGTTATGAGGACGGGGACCAACAGGAGAGAGGAGGAGTGGGACCAACAGGTGAGAGGAGGAGGGGGACCAGCAGGTGAAAAGAGGAGGGGGACCAACAGGAGAGAAGAGGAGTGGGACCAACAGGAGAGAAGAGGAGTGGGACTAACAGGAGAGAGGAGGAGGGGGACCAACAGGTGAGAAGAGGAGGGCGAACAACAGGAGAAAGGAGGAGTGGGATCAACAGGAGGAAAGAGGAGTGGGACCAACAGGAGAGAGGAGGAGTGGGACCAACAGGAGAGAAGAGGAGTGGGACCAACAGGAGAGAGGAGGAGTGGGACCAACAGGAGAGAAGAGGAGTGGGACCAACAGGAGAGAAGAGGAGTGGGACCAAGAGGAGAGAGGAGGTGTGGGACCAACAGGAGAGAGGAGGAGTGGGACCAACAGGAGAGAAGAGGAGTGGGACCAATAGGAGAGAAGAGGAGTGGGACCAACAGGAAAAAGGAGGAGGGGGACCAGCAGGAGAGATGAGGACGGGGACCAACAGCAGAGAGGAGGAGGGGTACCAACAGGTGAGAGGAGGAGGGGGACCAACAGGTGAGAAGAGGAGGGGGACCAACAGGTGAGAAGAGGAGTGGGATCAACAGGAGGGAGGAGGAGTGGGAACAACAGGAGAGAGGAGGAGTGGGACCAACAGGAGGGAAGAGGAGTGGGACCAACAGGAGAGAGGAGGAGTAGGACCAACAGGAGAGAGGAGGAGTGGGACCAACAGGAGAGAGGAGGAGTAGGACCAACAGGAGAGAAGAGGAGTGGGACCAACAGGAGAGAAGAGGAGTGGGACCAACAGGAGAGAAGAGGAGGGGGACCAACAGGTGAGAAGAAGAGTGGGATCAACAGGAGGGAAGAGGAGTGGGACCAACAGGAGAGAGGAGGAGTAGGACCAACAGGAGAGAGGAGGAGTGGGACCAACAGGAGAGAGGAGGAGTAGGACCAACAGGAGAGAAGAGGAGTGGGACCAACAGGAGAGAAGAGGAGTGGGACCAACAGGAGAGAAGATGAGTGGGACCAACAGGAGAGAGGAGGAGTAGGACCAACAGGAGAGAAGAGGAGGGGGACCAACAGGAGAGAAGAGGAGGGGGACCAACAGGAGAGTAGAGGAGTGGGACCAACAGGAGAGAAGAGGAGTGGGACCAACAGGAGAGAAGAGGAGTGGGACCAACAGGAGAGAAGAGGAGGGGGACCAACAGGAGAGAAGAGGAGGGGGACCAACAGGAGAGAAGAGGAGGGGGACCAACAGGAGAGAAGAGGAGTGGGACCAACAGGAGAGAAGAGGAGTGGGACCAACAGGAGAGAAGAGGAGTGGGACCAACAGGAGAGAAGAGGAGTGGGACCAACAGGAGAAAAGAGGAGTGGGACCAACAGGAGAGAAGAGGAGTGGGACCAACAGGAGAGAAGATGAGTGGGACCAACAGGAGAGAAGAGGAGTGGGACCAACAGGAGAGAAGAGGAGTGGGACCAACAGGAGAGAAGAGGAGGGGGAACAACAGGAGAGAAGAGGAGGGGGACCAACAGGAGAGAGGAGGAGGGAGACCAACAGAAGAGAAGAGGAGTGGGACCAACAGGAGAGAAGAGGAGGGAGACCAACAGAAGAGAAGAGGAGTGGGAACAACAGGAGAGAAGAGGAGGGGGACCAACAGGAGAGAGGAGGAGTGGGACCAACAGGAGAGAGGAGGAGGGGGAACAACAGGAGAGAGGAGGAGTGGGACCAACAGGAGAGAAGAGGAGGGGGACCAACAGGAGAGAGGAGGAGTGGGACCAACAGGAGAGAGGAGGAGGGGGAACAACAGGAGAGAGGAGGAGTGGGACCAACAGGAGAGAGGAGGAGGGGGAACAACAGGAGAGAGGAGGAGTGGGACCAACAGGAGAGAGGAGGAGGGGGAACAACAGGAGAGAGGAGGAGTGGGACCAACAGGAGAGAGGAGGAGGGGGAACAACAGGAGAGAGGAGGAGTGGGACCAACAGGAGAGAGGAGGAGGGGGAACAACAGGAGAGAAGAGGAGGGAGACCAACAGAAGAGAAGAGGAGTGGGACCAACAGGAGAGAAGAGGAGTGGGATCAACAGGAGAGAAGAGGAGTGGGACCAACAGGAGAGAAGAGGAGTGGGACCAACAGGAGAGAAGAGGAGTGGGACCAACAGGAGAAAAGAGGAGTGGGACCAACAGGAGAGAAGAGGAGTGGGACCAACAGGAGAGAAGATGAGTGGGACCAACAGGAGAGAAGAGGAGTGGGACCAACAGGAGAGAAGAGGAGTGGGACCAACAGGAGAGAAGAGGAGGGGGAACAACAGGAGAGAAGAGGAGGGGGACCAACAGGAGAGAGGAGGAGGGAGACCAACAGAAGAGAAGAGGAGTGGGACCAACAGGAGAGAAGAGGAGGGAGACCAACAGAAGAGAAGAGGAGTGGGAACAACAGGAGAGAAGAGGAGGGGGACCAACAGGAGAGAGGAGGAGTGGGACCAACAGGAGAGAGGAGGAGGGGGAACAACAGGAGAGAGGAGGAGTGGGACCAACAGGAGAGAAGAGGAGGGGGACCAACAGGAGAGAGGAGGAGTGGGACCAACAGGAGAGAGGAGGAGGGGGAACAACAGGAGAGAGGAGGAGTGGGACCAACAGGAGAGAGGAGGAGGGGGAACAACAGGAGAGAGGAGGAGTGGGACCAACAGGAGAGAGGAGGAGGGGGAACAACAGGAGAGAGGAGGAGTGGGACCAACAGGAGAGAGGAGGAGGGGGAACAACAGGAGAGAGGAGGAGTGGGACCAACAGGAGAGAGGAGGAGGGGGAACAACAGGAGAGAAGAGGAGGGAGACCAACAGAAGAGAAGAGGAGGGGGACCAACAGGAGAGAAAAGGAGTGGGATCAACAGGAGAGAAGAGGAGGGGGACCAACAGGAGAGAAGAGGAGGGGGATCAACAGGAGAGAATTGGAGGGGGACCAACAGGTGAGAGGAGGGGGACCAACAGGTGAGAGCAGTGGGACCAACAGGAGAGAAGAGGAGTGGGACCAACAGGAGAGAAGAGGAGTGGGACCAACAGGAGAGAAGAGGAGGGGGATCAACAGGAGAGAGGAGGAGTGGGATCAACAGGAGAGAAGAGGAGTGGGACCAACAAGAGAGAAGAGGAGGGGGAACAACAGGAGAGAAGAGGAGTGGGACCAACAGGAGAGAGGAGGAGTGGGACCAACAAGAAAGAAGAGGAGGGAGACCAACAGAAGAGAAGAGGAGGGGGAACAACAGGAGAGAAGAGGAGGGGGACCAACAGGAGAGAGGAGGAGTGGGATCAACAGGAGAGAAGAGGAGTGGGACCAACAAGAGAGAAGAGGAGTGGGACCAACAGGAGAGAAGAGGAGTGGGAAAAACAGGAGAGAGGAGGAGTGGGACCAACAGGAGAGAGGAGGAGTGGGACCAACGGGAGAGAAGAGGAGGGGGACCAACAGGAGAGAAGAGGAGTGGGATCAACGGGAGAGAGGAGGAGGGGGACCAACAGGAGAGAGGAGGGGGACCAACAGGAGAGAAGAAGAGGGGGACCAACAGGAGAGAAGAGGAGTGGGACCAACAGGAGAGAGGAGGAGGGGGAACAACATGAGAGAAGAGGAGGGGGAACAACAGGAGAGAAGAGGAGGGGGACCAACAAGAGAGAAGAGGAGTGGGACCAACAGGAGAGAGGAGGAGTGGGAAAAACAGGAGAGAGGAGGAGTGGGACCAACAGGAGAGAGAAGGAGTGGGACCAACGGGAGAGAGGAGGAGGGGGACCAACAGGAGAGAGGAGGGGGACCAACAGGAGAGAAGAAGAGGGGGACCAACAGGAGAGAAGAGGAGTGGGACCAACAGGAGAGAAGAGGAGTGGTACCAACAGGAGAGAGGAGGAGGGGGAACAACATGAGAGAAGAGGAGGGGGACCAACAGGAGAGAGGAGGAGTGGGATCAACAGGAGAGAAGAAGAGTGGGACCAACAAGAGAGAAGAGGAGTGGGACCTACAGGAGAGAGGAGGAGTGGGAAAAACAGGAGAGAGGAGGAGTGGGACCAACAGGAGAGAGGAGGAGTGGGACCAACGGGAGAGAAGAGGAGTGGGATCAACGGGAGAGAAGAGGAGGGGGACCAACAGGAGAGAGGAGGAGTGGGACCAACAGGAGAGAGGAGAAGTGGGACCAACAGGAGAGAAGAGGAGTGGGATCAACGGGAGAGAGGAGGAGGGGGACCAACAGGAGAGAGGAGGAGTGGGACCAACAGGAGAGAGGAGAAGTGGGACCAACAGGAGAGAAGAGGAGTGGGATCAACGGGAGAGAGGAGGAGGGGGACCAACAGGAGAGAGGAGGGGGACCAACAGGAGAGAAGAAGAGGGGGACCAACAGGAGAGAAGAGGAGTGGGACCAACAGGAGAGAGGAGGAGGGGGAACAACATGAGAGAAGAGGAGTGGGACCAACAGGAGAGAAGAGGGGGGGACAAACAGGAGAGAAGATGAGTGGGACCACCAGGAGAGAGGAGGAGGGGGACAAACAGGAGAGAGGATGAGTGGGACAAACAGGAGAGAGGATGAGTGGGACCAACAGGTGAGAAGATGAGTGGGACCAACAGGTGAGAGGAGGAGTGGGACCACCAGGAGAGAGGAGGAGGGGGACAAACAGGAGAGAGGATGAGTGGGACAAACAGGAGAGAGGATGAGTGGGACCAACAGGTGAGAGGAGGAGGGGGACCACCAGGAGAGAGAAGGAGGGGGACAAACAGGAGAGAGGATGAGGGGGACCAACAGGTGAGAGGAGGAGGGGGACCAACAAGAGAGAAGAGGAGTGGGACCAACAGGAGAGAAGAGGAGTGGGACCAACAGGAGAGAGGAGGAGGGGGAACAACAGGAGAGAGGAGGAGGGGGACCAACAGGTGAGAGGAGGAGGGGGACCAACAAGAGAGAAGAGGAGTGGGACCAACAGGAGAGAAGAGGAGGGGGACCAACAGGTGAGAGGAGGAGGGGGACAAACAGGAGAGAAGAGGAGGGGGACCAACAGGTGAGAAGAGGAGGGGGACCAACAGGTGAGAAGAGGAAGGGGACCAACAGGAGAGAAGAGGAGTGGGATCAACGGGAGAGAGGAGGAGGGGGAACAACAGGTGAGAAGAGGAGGGGGACCAACAGGAGAGAAGAGGAGTGGGATCAACGGGAGAGAGGAGGAGGGGGACCAACACGAGTGACCAAAATGAGAGAAGAGGAGTGGGACCAACTGTAGAGAGGAGGAGTGGGACCAACAGGAGAGAAGAGGAGTGGGACCAACAGGAGAGAAGAGGAGTGGGACCAACAGGAGAGAAGAGGAGTGGGACCAACAGGAGAGAAGAGGAGTGGGACCAACAGGAGAGAAGAGGAGTGGGACCAACAGGAGAGAAGAGGAGTGGGACCAACAGGAGAGAAGAGGAGGGGGACCAACTGTAGAGAAGAGGAGTGGGACCAACAGGAGAGAAGAGGAGTGGGACCAACAGGAGAGAAGACGAGTGGGACCAACAGGAGAGAAGAGGAGTGGGACCAACAGGAGAGAAGAGGAGTGGGACCAACAGGAGAGAAGAGGAGTGGGACCAACAGGAGAGAAGAGGAGTGGGACCAACAGGAGAGAAGAGGAGTGGGACCAACAGGAGAGAAGAGGAGTGGGACCAACAGGAGAGAAGAGGAGTGGGACCAACAGGAGAGAAGAGGAGTGGGACCAACAGGAGAGAAGAGGAGGGGGACCAACAGGAGAGAATAGGAGTGGGATCAACAGGAGGGAGGAGAAGTGGGAACAACAGGAGAGAAGAGGAGTGGGATCAACAGGAGAGAAGAGGAGTGGGACCAACAGGTGATAGGAGGAGGGAGACCAACAGGAGAGAAGAAGAGGGGGACCAACAGGAGAGAAGAGGAGTGGGACCAACAGGAGAGAAGAGGAGGGGGACCAACAGGAGAGAAGATGAGGGGGACAAACAGGAGAAAGGAGGAGGGGGACCAGCAGGAGAGATGAGGAGGGGGACCAGCAGGAGTTATGAGGACGGGGACCAACAGGAGAGAGGAGGAGTGGGACCAACAGGTGAGAGGAGGAGGGGGACCAGCAGGTGAAAAGAGGAGGGGGACCAACAGGAGAGAAGAGGAGTGGGACCAACAGGAGAGAAGAGGAGTGGGACTAACAGGAGAGAGGAGGAGGGGGACCAACAGGTGAGAAGAGGAGGGCGAACAACAGGAGAAAGGAGGAGTGGGATCAACAGGAGAGAAGAGGAGTGGGACCAACAGGAGAGAAGAGGAGTGGGACTAACAGGAGAGAGGAGGAGGGGGACCAACAGGTGAGAAGAGGAGGGCGAACAACAGGAGAAAGGAGGAGTGGGATCAACAGGAGGAAAGAGGAGTGGGACCAACAGGAGAGAGGAGGAGTGGGACCAACAGGAGAGAAGAGGAGTGGGACCAACAGGAGAGAGGAGGAGTGGGACCAACAGGAGAGAAGAGGAGTGGGACCAACAGGAGAGAAGAGGAGTGGGACCAAGAGGAGAGAGGAGGTGTGGGACCAACAGGAGAGAGGAGGAGTGGGACCAACAGGAGAGAAGAGGAGTGGGACCAATAGGAGAGAAGAGGAGTGGGACCAACAGGAAAAAGGAGGAGGGGGACCAGCAGGAGAGATGAGGACGGGGACCAACAGCAGAGAGGAGGAGGGGTACCAACAGGTGAGAGGAGGAGGGGGACCAACAGGTGAGAAGAGGAGGGGGACCAACAGGAGGGAGGAGGAGTGGGAACAACAGGAGAGAGGAGGAGTGGGACTAACAGGAGGGAAGAGGAGTGGGACCAACAGGAGAGAGGAGGAGTAGGACCAACAGGAGAGAGGAGGAGTGGGACCAACAGGAGAAAGGAGGAGTAGGACCAACAGGAGAGAAGAGGAGTGGGACCAACAGGAGAGAAGAGGAGTGGGACCAACAGGAGAGAAGAGGAGGGGGACCAACAGGTGAGAAGAAGAGTGGGATCAACAGGAGGGAAGAGGAGTGGGACCAACAGGAGAGAGGAGGAGTAGGACCAACAGGAGAGAGGAGGAGTGGGACCAACAGGAGAGAGGAGGAGTAGGACCAACAGGAGAGAAGAGGAGTGGGACCAACAGGAGAGAAGAGGAGTGGGACCAACAGGAGAGAAGATGAGTGGGACCAACAGGAGAGAGGAGGAGTAGGACCAACAGGAGAGAAGAGGAGGGGGACCAACAGGAGAGAAGAGGAGGGGGACCAACAGGAGAGAAGAGGAGTGGGACCAACAGGAGAGAAGAGGAGTGGGACCAACAGGAGAGAAGAGGAGTGGGACCAACAGGAGAGAAGAGGAGGGGGACCAACAGGAGAGAAGAGGAGGGGGACCAACAGGAGAGAAGAGGAGGGGGACCAACAGGAGAGAAGAGGAGTGGGACCAACAGGAGAGAAGAGGAGTGGGACCAACAGGAGAGAAGAGGAGTGGGACCAACAGGAGAGAAGAGGAGTGGGACCAACAGGAGAAAAGAGGAGTGGGACCAACAGGAGAGAAGAGGAGTGGGACCAACAGGAGAGAAGATGAGTGGGACCAACAGGAGAGAAGAGGAGTGGGACCAACAGGAGAGAAGAGGAGTGGGACCAACAGGAGAGAGGAGGAGGGGGAACAACAGGAGAGAGGAGGAGTGGGACCAACAGGAGAGAGGAGGAGGGGGAACAACAGGAGAGAGGAGGAGTGGGACCAACAGGAGAGAGGAGGAGGGGGAACAACAGGAGAGAGGAGGAGTGGGACCAACAGGAGAGAGGAGGAGGGGGAACAACAGGAGAGAAGAGGAGGGAGACCAACAGAAGAGAAGAGGAGGGGGACCAACAGGAGAGAAGAGGAGTGGGATCAACAGGAGAGAAGAGGAGGGGGACCAACAGGAGAGAAGAGGAGGGGGATCAACAGGAGAGAATTGGAGGGGGACCAACAGGTGAGAGGAGGGGGACCAACAGGTGAGAGCAGTGGGACCAACAGGAGAGAAGAGGAGTGGGACCAACAGGAGAGAAGAGGAGTGGGACCAACAGGAGAGAAGAGGAGGGGGATCAACAGGAGAGAATTGGAGGGGGACCAACAGGTGAGAGGAGGGGGACCAACAGGTGAGAGCAGTGGGACCAACAGGAGAGAAGAGGAGTGGAACCAACAGGAGAGAAGAGGAGTGGGACCAACAGGAGAGAAGAGGAGGAGGACCAACAGGAGAGAGGAGGAGGGGGACCAACAGGTGAGAGGAGGGGGACCAACAGGTGAGAGCAGTGGGACCAACAGGAGAGAAGAGGAGGGGGACCAACAGGTGAGAGGAGGGGGACCAACAGGTGAGAGCAGTGGGACCAACAGGAGAGAAGAGGAGTGAGACCAACAGGAGAGAAGAGGAGTGGAACCAACAGGAGAGAAGAGGAGTGGGGAACAACATGAGAGAAGAGGAGTGGGACCAACAGGAGAGAAGAGGAGGGGGACCAACAGGAGAGAAGAGGAGGGGGACCAACAGGAGAGAGGAGGAGTGGGACCAACAGGAGAGAAGAGGAGTAGGACCAACAGGAGAGAAGAGGAGTGGGTCCAACAGGAGAGAAGAGGAGGGGGACCAACAGGAGAGAGGAGGAGTGGGATCAACAGGAGAGAAGAGGAGTGGGACCAACAGGAGAGAGGAGGAGTGGGACCAACAGGAGAGAAGAGGAGGGGGACCAACAGGAGAGAAGAGGAGTGGGTCCAACAGGAGAGAAGAGGAGGGGGACCAACAGGAGAGAAGAGGAGTGGGACCAACAGGAGAGAAGAGGAGGGGGACCAACAGGAGAGAATAGGAGTGGGATTACAGGAGGGAGGAGAAGTGGGAACAACAGGAGAGAAGAGGAGTGGGATCAACAGGAGAGAAGAGGAGTGGGACCAACAGGTGATAGGAGGAGGGAGACCAACAGGAGAGAAGAAGAGGGGGACCAACAGGAGAGAAGAGGAGTGGGACCAACAGGAGAGAAGAGGAGGGGGACCAACAGGAGAGAGGAGGAGTGGGACCAACAGGAGAGAAGAGGAGTGGGACCAATAGGAGAGAAGAGGAGTGGGACCAACAGGAAAAAGGAGGAGGGGGACCAGCAGGAGAGATGAGGAGGGGGACCAGCAGGAGTTATGAGGACGGGGACCAACAGGAGAGAGGAGGAGTGGGACCAACAGGTGAGAGGAGGAGGGGGACCAGCAGGTGAGAAGAGGAGGGGGACCAACAGGAGAGAAGAGGAGTGGGACCAACAGGAGAGAAGAGGAGTGGGACTAACAGGAGAGAGGAGGAGGGGGACCAACAGGTGAGAAGAGGAGGGCGAACAACATGAGAAAGGAGGAGTGGGATCAACAGGAGAGAAGAGGAGTGGGACCAACAGGAGAGAAGAGGAGTGGGACTAACAGGAGAGAGGAGGAGTGGGACCAACAGGAGAGAAGAGGAGGGCGAACAACAGGAGAAAGGAGGAGTGGGATCAACAGGAGGAAAGAGGAGTGGGACCAACAGGAGAGAGGAGGAGTGGGACCAACAGGAGAGAAGAGGAGTGGGACCAACAGGAGAGAGGAGGAGTGGGACCAACAGGAGAGAAGAGGAGTGGGACCAACAGGAGAGAAGAGGAGTGGGACCAAGAGGAGAGAGGAGGTGTGGGACCAACAGGAGAGAGGAGGAGTGGGACCAACAGGAGAGAAGAGGAGTGGGACCAATAGGAGAGAAGAGGAGTGGGACCAACAGGAAAAAGGAGGAGGGGGACCAGCAGGAGAGATGAGGACGGGGACCAACAGCAGAGAGGAGGAGGGGTACCAACAGGTGAGAGGAGGAGGGGGACCAACAGGTGAGAAGAGGAGGGGGACCAACAGGTGAGAAGAGGAGTGGGATCAACAGGAGGGAGGAGGAGTGGGAACAACAGGAGAGAGGAGGAGTGGGACCAACAGGAGGGAAGAGGAGTGGGACCAACAGGAGAGAGGAGGAGTGGGACCAACAGGAGAGAGGAGGAGTGGGACCAACAGGAGAGAGGAGGAGTAGGACCAACAGGAGAGAAGAGGAGTGGGACCAACAGGAGAGAAGAGGAGTGGGACCAACAGGAGAGAAGAGGAGGGGGACCAACAGGTGAGAAGAAGAGTGGGATCAACAGGAGGGAAGAGGAGTGGGACCAACAGGAGAGAGGAGGAGTAGGACCAACAGGAGAGAGGAGGAGTGGGACCAACAGGAGAGAGGAGGAGTAGGACCAACAGGAGAGAAGAGGAGTGGGACCAACAGGAGAGAAGAGGAGTGGGACCAACAGGAGAGAAGATGAGTGGGACCAACAGGAGAGAGGAGGAGTAGGACCAACAGGAGAGAAGAGGAGGGGGACCAACAGGAGAGAAGATGAGGGGGCCAACAGGAGAGAAGAGGAGGGGGACCAACAGGAGAGAAGAGGAGGGGGACCAACAGGAGAGAAGAGGAGTGGGACCAACAGGAGAGAAGAGGAGGGGGACCAACAGGAGAGAAGAGGAGTGGGACCAACAGGAGAGAAGAGGAGTGGGACCAACAGGAGAGAAGAGGAGTGGGACCAACAGGAGAGAAGAGGAGGGGGACCAACAGGAGAGAAGAGGAGGGGGCCAACAGGAGAGAAGAGGAGGGGGACCAACAGGAGAGAAGAGGAGTGGGACCAACAGGAGAGAAGAGGAGTGGGACCAACAGGAGAGAAGAGGAGTGGGACCAACAGGAGAGAAGAGGAGTGGGACCAACAGGAGAGAAGAGGAGTGGGACCAACAGGAGAGAAGAGGAGTGGGACCAACAGGAGAGAAGATGAGTGGGACCAACAGGAGAGAAGAGGAGTGGGACCAACAGGAGAGAAGAGGAGTGGGACCAACAGGAGAGAAGAGGAGGGGGAACAACAGGAGAGAAGAGGAGGGGGACCAACAGGAGAGAGGAGGAGGGAGACCAACAGGAGAGAGGAGGAGGGGGAACAACAGGAGAGAGGAGGAGTGGGACCAACAGGAGAGAGGAGGAGGGGGAACAACAGGAGAGAGGAGGAGTGGGACCAACAGGAGAGAGGAGGAGGGGGAACAACAGGAGAGAGGAGGAGTGGGACCAACAGGAGAGAGGAGGAGGGGGAACAACAGGAGAGAAGAGGAGGGAGACCAACAGAAGAGAAGAGGAGGGGGACCAACAGGAGAGAAGAGGAGTGGGATCAACAGGAGAGAAGAGGAGTGGGATCAACAGGAGAGAAGAGGAGGGGGACCAACAGGAGAGAAGAGGAGGGGGATCAACAGGAGAGAATTGGAGGGGGACCAACAGGTGAGAGGAGGGGGACCAACAGGTGAGAGCAGTGGGACCAACAGGAGAGAAGAGGAGTGGGACCAACAGGAGAGAAGAGGAGTGGGACCAACAGGAGAGAAGAGGAGGGGGATCAACAGGAGAGAATTGGAGGGGGACCAACAGGTGAGAGGAGGGGGACCAACAGGTGAGAGCAGTGGGACCAACAGGAGAGAAGAGGAGTGGAACCAACAGGAGAGAAGAGGAGTGGGACCAACAGGAGAGAAGAGGAGGAGGACCAACAGGAGAGAGGAGGAGGGGGACCAACAGGTGAGAGGAGGGGGACCAACAGGTGAGAGCAGTGGGACCAACAGGAGAGAAGAGGAGGGGGACCAACAGGTGAGAGGAGGGGGACCAACAGGTGAGAGCAGTGGGACCAACAGGAGAGAAGAGGAGTGAGACCAACAGGAGAGAAGAGGAGTGGAACCAACAGGAGAGAAGAGGAGTGGGGAACAACATGAGAGAAGAGGAGTGGGACCAACAGGAGAGAAGAGGAGGGGGACCAACAGGAGAGAAGAGGAGGGGGACCAACAGGAGAGAGGAGGAGTGGGACCAACAGGAGAGAAGAGGAGTAGGACCAACAGGAGAGAAGAGGAGTGGGTCCAACAGGAGAGAAGAGGAGGGGGACCAACAGGAGAGAGGAGGAGTGGGATCAACAGGAGAGAAGAGGAGTGGGACCAACAGGAGAGAGGAAGAGTGGGACCAACAGGAGAGAAGAGGAGGGGGACCAACAGGAGAGAAGAGGAGTGGGTCCAACAGGAGAGAAGAGGAGGGGGACCAACAGGAGAGAAGAGGAGGGGGACCAACAGGAGAGAAGAGGAGTGGGACCAACAGGAGAGAAGAGGAGGGGGACCAACAGTAGAGAAGAGAAGTGTGTGTGTGTGTGTGTGTGTGTGTGTGTGTGTGTGTGTGTGTGTGTGTGTGTGTGTGTGTGTGTGTGTGTGTGTGTGTGTGTGTGTGTGTGTGTGTGTGTGTGTGTGTGTGTGTGTGTGTGTGTGTGTGTGTGTGTGTGTGTGTGCCTGCTGACAGTGACTCTCCATCACCTGCAGTGGCATGTGCAACATGGAAGATTTCACTGCAGAGAGAGAGAACAAAGAGCTCTAGAGTTTGTGGCAGCGATTTATGTCGGTTTGTCAGAGGTTTATGCAGATTAAAAATGATGGAGGAAAAGCCTTCTACAATCAGAACACCTGCTCTTTCCATGACATAGACTGACCAGATGCATTCAGGTGAAAGCTATGATCCCTTATTGATGTCACTTGTTAAATCCACTTCAATCATTGTAGAAGGGGGGAGACAGGTTAAAGAATGATTTTTAAACCTTAAGGCAATTGAGATATGGATCGTGTATGTGTGCCATTCAGAGGGTGAATGGACAAGACAAACTATTTAAGTGCCTTTGAACAGGGTATGGTAGTAGAGTTGTGGGATTCAACAGTTTCCCGTGTGTATCAAGAATGGTCCACCACCCAAAGGACATCCAGCCAGGTTTACACAACTGTGGGAAGCATAGGAGTCAACATGGGCCAGCATCCCTGTGGAACGCTTTCGACACCTTGTAGAGTCCATGCCCTGATGAATTGAGGCTGTTCTGAGGGCAAAGGGGGGGGGGTGTAACTCAATATTAGGAAGGTTCTCTTAATGTTTTGTACACTCAGTGTAGTCTCCCTTGTTTTGTAGAAAATAAAAACTCTACCCTAGCTTTTAAATCAATGTGAATATGAGGTTTGTGTCACGTAGAGAAGGTGAGAGGAAAATGAGTGACAGTAACACATTCACCCATGGGAAATAAAAGGGGCTTCGCACAAATGGCACCCTATTCCCTAAAAAGTGCAGGGCTATACAGTGCTACCATTATGGTCACATATGCTCCTAAATATTTTACTGTGCTACCTGGAATTATATTTGGGAACACCAGTGCCACTTGTAATTGCTGGCAATTCTTGTAATTACAGTTGGAGCACATAAAGGAGCGCAATGAAAATTACAGTGTATTACAGTGTATTACAGTGTATTACAGTGTATTACAGTGCCTTCGGAAAGTATTTAGACCCCTTGACTTTTTCACATTTTGTTACGCTCCAGTCTTTTCGTTTTTTCCCCTCATCAATCTTCACACAATACCCCATTATCACAAAGCAAAATCAGTTTTTTTTTTTGTTGTTGCAAAAACTGAAATATCACATTTACATAAGTATTCAGACCCTTTACTCAGTACTTTGTTCAAGGACCAAAGGCAGCGATTACAGCCTCAGGTCTTCTTGGGTATGACGCTACAAGCTTGGCACACCTGTATTTGGGGAGTTTCTCCCATTCTTCTCTGCAGATCCTCTCAAGCTCTGTCAGGTTGGATAGGGAGCATCGCTGCACAGCTATTTTCAGGTCTCTCCAGAGATGTTCGATCGGGTTTATGTCCGGGCTCTGGCTGGGCCACTCAAGGACATTCAGAGGCTTGTCCCAAAGCCACTCCTGCATTGTCTTGGCTGTGTGCTTAGGGTTGTTGTCCTATTGGAAGGTGAACGTTCACCCCAGTCTGAGGTCCTGGGCGCTCTGGAGCAGTTTTTCACCAAGGATTTCTCTGTACTTTGCTCCGTTCATCTTTCCCTCGAGCCTGACTAGTCTCCCAGTCCCTGCCACTGAAAAACATCTCCCCCACCATGCTTTACCATAGGGATGGTGCCAGGTTTCCTCCAGACATGACACTTGGCATTTAGGCCAAATAGTTTAATCTTGGTTTCGTCAGACCAGATAATCTTGTTTCTCATGGTCTGGGAGTCCTTTAGGTGCTCCAAGCGGGTTGTCATGTGCCTTTTACTGAGGAGTGCCTTCTGTCTGGCTACTCTACAATAAAGGCCTGATTGGTGGAGTGCTGCAGAGGTGGTTGTCTTTCTGGAAGGTTCTCCCATCTCCACAGAGGAACTCTGGAGCTCTGTTTGAGTGACCCTCAGGTTCTTGGTCACCTCCCTGATTGCTCAGTTTGGTCGGGCGGCCAGTTCTAGGAAGAGTGTTGATGGTTCCAAATGTCTTCCATTTAAGAATGATGGAGAACACTGTGTTCTTGGGGACCTTCAATGCTGCAGAAATGTTTTGGTACCCTTCCCCAGATCTGTGCCTCGACACAGTCCTGTCTCGGAGCTCTATGGATGATTACATCCACCTCATGGCTTGGTTTTTGCTCTGACGTGCACTGTCAACTGTGAGACCTTATATAGACAGGTGTATGCCTTTCCAAATCATGTCCAATCAATTGAATTTTCCACAGGTGGACTCCAATCAAGTTGTAGAAACATCTCAAGGATGATCAATGGAAACAGGATGCACCGGAGTTCAATTTAGAGTCTCATAGCAAAGGGTCTGAATACTTATGTAAATAAGGTATTTCAGTTTTTTATATTTAATAGCTTAGGAAAAATTCCTAAAAACCTTTTTTCGCTTTCTCATTATTGGTCATTGTCTGTAGATTGATGATGAAAAACAATTATTTAATAAATTTTATATTAAGTCTATAACATAACATAATGTGGAAAAAGTCAAGGGGTCTGAATACTTTCTGATACTTTTTCAGTTGTTGTTCATGTGATGAGCGAGCCAGACACGTCTATGAGAAACTGAGGGATGGCGGGATTAGGAGCAATGGAGGATGAAACCAAGTAAAGGATGGAGAAAAGAAGGAAGGTGGGGGAGGGATGCCGGCGGGCGAGATTGACCTACATACACCATTCAAGGGTGGCAGGCCAGGAGGAAGCCCCCTGGCTCTCCCTGGGTTAGGGCATACATGTGTGTGTGTGTGTGTGTGTGTGTGTGTGTGTGTGTGTGTGTGTGTAGTGCTCCAACCTCATCCTCCCAATGTGACTTCCTGTAGCATCTCAGTCCCACTGCCTTCCACTTTGCTCTTCAGAACCACACACAGCATTGTGCTGCATTGAATGACTGTGTCCCTGCACTGAATGACTGAGTCTGCACACACATTGAAAACCAGCCTCTCAGTCTTAAATCCTACTGCATGGCTGCATGGCATGGCTCTGGAGGGGGGGGGGGGGGGGGGGGGGGGGGTCCTAGGTACAGATCTATGACCAGCTTTAATTTCCCCAATCCTAACCTTCACCATTAGTGGGGAAAAGACCAACCTCTGCTGCCTTGTCTTCACAACACAACCTCACTGTATCGCTGCATTGAATCACTGGGTCTCTACAGAAACTGCCCACTGGTTTTTAATCATTTTTGTTGAACATTTTATTACTTCTGTGGAATTAGCATTATGTTGTTGTATTTGTATTAATTTTGCAACAAAAAACCCCAGCACCTTTATGAATAATCCTACAACTCTAATCTTTCCAAGAGTAGTGCACTAAATAGGGAATAGGGAGCCATTTGGGCCAGCTTGTTTGAGAAAAGAAATCCAGAGCCAGCCAAGCAGTACAAGACGATAAATGAAAAATGTAAATCCTATCTGTATTTGAATGTCTGCCCTCTGCCATCCATTCATCTGATGTGACCATTGTTGAACTTTATGACTCGTCATAATCCCTTTTCTGGGCTAATCCCTCTCGTACAGAGATGGCCCCTTGGCCTCCACACCATGACACCAACACACACACGCACGCACACACACACAAACCAAATTGATGGCAACAGCCAGAGGAAACTATGAAGACAGTGTAATTCTCTTGGTAGGCGATGAGTTGGCAACTGATTTAAAAAGCAATGAACGAGCCCTGTTAGACAAAGACAAAGGACTGATTTAATTGAACCCCTTCAGGTCTTCTAAAAGAGATAGAGCAGATGCCTACAGTAGATCTCTCTAAGATAGACTAGATAGAACAGCAACCTACAGTAGATCTCTCTAGGATAGACTAGATAGAACAGCAACCTACAGTAGATCTCTCTACGATAGACTAGATAGAACAGCAACCTACAGTAGATCTCTCTAAGATAGACTAGATAGAACAGCAACCTACAGTAGATCTCTCTACGATAGACTAGATAGAACAGCAACCTACAGTAGATCTCTCTAGGATAGACTAGATAGAACAGCAACCTACAGTAGATCTCTCTAGGATAGACTAGATAGAACAGCAACCTACAGTAGATCTCTCTACGATAGACTAGATAGAACAGCAACCTACAGTAGATCTCTCTACGATAGACTAGATAGAACAGCAACCTACAGTAGATCTCTCTACGATAGACTAGATAGAACAGCAACCTACAGTAGATCTCTCTGGGATAGACTAGATAGAACAGCAACCTACAGTAGATCTCTCTGGGATAGACTAGATAGAACAGCAACCTACAGTAGATCTCTCTAGGATAGACTAGATAGAACAGCAACCTACAGTAGATCTCTCTACGATAGACTAGATAGAACAGCAACCTACAGTAGATCTCTCTAGGATAGACTAGATAGAACAGCAACCTACAGTAGATCTCTCTGGGATAGACTAGATAGAAGAGCAACCTACAGTAGATCTCTCTGGGATAGACTAGATAGAACAGCAACCTACAGTAGATCTCTCTAGGATAGACTAGATAGAACAGCAACCTACAGTAGATCTCTCTACGATAGACTAGATAGAACAGCAACCTACAGTAGATCTCTCTACGATAGACTAGATAGAACAGCAACCTACAGTAGATCTCTCTACGATAGACTAGATAGAACAGCAACCTACAGTAGATCTCTCTAAGATAGACTAGATAGAACAGCAACCTACAGTAGATCTCTCTACGATAGACTAGATAGAACAGCAACCTACAGTAGATCTCTCTAGGATAGACTAGATAGAACAGCAACCTACAGTAGATCTCTCTGGGATAGACTAGATAGAACAGCAACCTACAGTAGATCTCTCTACGATAGACTAGATAGAACAGCAACCTACAGTAGATCTCTCAAGGATAGACTAGATAGAACAGCAACCTACAGTAGATCTCTCTAAGATAGACTAGATAGAACAGCAACCTACAGTAGATCTCTCTACGATAGACTAGATAGAACAGCAACCTACAGTAGATCTCTCTAAGATAGACTAGATAGAACAGCAACCTACAGTAGATCTCTCTAAGATAGACTAGATAGAACAGCAACCTACAGTAGATCTCTCTACGATAGACTAGATAGAACAGCAACCTACAGTAGATCTCTCTAGGATAGACTAGATAGAACAGCAACCTACAGTAGATCTCTCTAAGATAGACTAGATAGAACAGCAACCTACAGTAGATCTCTCTGGGATAGACTAGATAGAACAGCAACCTACAGTAGATCTCTCTACGATAGACTAGACAGAACAGCAACCTACAGTAGATCTCTCTACGATAGACTAGATAGAACAGCAACCTACAGTAGATCTCTCTAAGATAGACTAGATAGAACAGCAACCTACAGTAGATCTCTCTAAGATAGACTAGATAGAACAGCAACCTACAGTAGATCTCTCTAAGATAGACTAGATAGAACAGCAACCTACAGTAGATCTCTCTAAGATAGACTAGATAGAACAGCAACCTACAGTAGATCTCTCTACGATAGACTAGATAGAACAGCAACCTACAGTAGATCTCTCTAAGATAGACTAGATAGAACAGCAACCTACAGTAGATCTCTCTACGATAGACTAGATAGAACAGCAACCTACAGTAGATCTCTCTAAGATAGACTAGATAGAACAGCAACCTACAGTAGATCTCTCTAAGATAGACTAGATAGAACAGCAACCTACAGTAGATCTCTCTAAGATAGACTAGATAGAACAGCAACCTACAGTAGATCTCTCTAAGATAGACTAGATAGAACAGCAACCTACAGTAGATCTCTCTAAGATAGACTAGATAGAACAGCAACCTACAGTAGATCTCTCTGGGATAGACTAGATAGAACAGCAACCTACAGTAGATCTCTCTAAGATAGACTAGATAGAACAGCAACCTACAGTAGATCTCTCTAAGATAGACTAGATAGAACAGCAACCTACAGTAGATCTCTCTAGGATAGACTAGATAGAACAGCAACCTACAGTAGATCTCTCTGGGATAGACTAGATAGAACAGCAACCTACAGTAGATCTCTCTACGATAGACTAGATAGAACAGCAACCTACAGTAGATCTCTCTACGATAGACTAGATAGAACAGCAACCTACAGTAGATCTCTCTAGGATAGACTAGATAGAACAGCAACCTACAGTAGATCTCTCTAGGATAGACTAGATAGAACAGCAACCTACAGTAGATCTCTCTAGGATAGACTAGATAGAACAGCAACCTACAGTAGATCTCTCTACGATAGACTAGATAGAACAGCAACCTACAGTAGATCTCTCTACGATAGACTAGATAGAACAGCAACCTACAGTAGATCTCTCTACGATAGACTAGATAGAACAGCAACCTACAGTAGATCTCTCTAAGATAGACTAGATAGAACAGCAACCTACAGTAGATCTCTCTAAGATAGACTAGATAGAACAGCAACCTACAGTAGATCTCTCTACGATAGACTAGATAGAACAGCAACCTACAGTAGATCTCTCTAGGATAGACTAGATAGAACAGCAACCTACAGTAGATCTCTCTGGGATAGACTAGATAGAACAGCAACCTACAGTAGATCTCTCTGGGATAGACTAGATAGAACAGCAACCTACAGTAGATCTCTCTACGATAGACTAGACAGAACAGCAACCTACAGTAGATCTCTCTACGATAGACTAGATAGAACAGCAACCTACAGTAGATCTCTCTAAGATAGACTAGATAGAACAGCAACCTACAGTAGATCTCTCTAAGATAGACTAGATAGAACAGCAACCTACAGTAGATCTCTCTAAGATAGACTAGATAGAACAGCAACCTACAGTAGATCTCTCTAAGATAGACTAGATAGAACAGCAACCTACAGTAGATCTCTCTACGATAGACTAGATAGAACAGCAACCTACAGTAGATCTCTCTAAGATAGACTAGATAGAACAGCAACCTACAGTAGATCTCTCTACGATAGACTAGATAGAACAGCAACCTACAGTAGATCTCTCTAAGATAGACTAGATAGAACAGCAACCTACAGTAGATCTCTCTAAGATAGACTAGATAGAACAGCAACCTACAGTAGATCTCTCTAAGATAGACTAGATAGAACAGCAACCTACAGTAGATCTCTCTAAGATAGACTAGATAGAACAGCAACCTACAGTAGATCTCTCTACGATAGACTAGATAGAACAGCAACCTACAGTAGATCTCTCTACGATAGACTAGATAGAACAGCAACCTACAGTAGATCTCTCTACGATAGACTAGATAGAACAGCAACCTACAGTAGATCTCTCTACGATAGACTAGATAGAACAGCAACCTACAGTAGATCTCTCTACGATAGACTAGATAGAACAGCAACCTACAGTAGATCTCTCTACGATAGACTAGATAGAACAGCAACCTACAGTAGATCTCTCTACGATAGACTAGATAGAACAGCAACCTACAGTAGATCTCTCTAAGATAGACTAGATAGAACAGCAACCTACAGTAGATCTCTCTACGATAGACTAGATAGAACAGCAACCTACAGTAGATCTCTCTAAGATAGACTAGATAGAACAGCAACCTACAGTAGATCTCTCTAAGATAGACTAGATAGAACAGCAACCTACAGTAGATCTCTCTAAGATAGACTAGATAGAACAGCAACCTACAGTAGATCTCTCTAAGATAGACTAGATAGAACAGCAACCTACAGTAGATCTCTCTAAGATAGACTAGATAGAACAGCAACCTACAGTAGATCTCTCTGGGATAGACTAGATAGAACAGCAACCTACAGTAGATCTCTCTAAGATAGACTAGATAGAACAGCAACCTACAGTAGATCTCTCTAAGATAGACTAGATAGAACAGCAACCTACAGTAGATCTCTCTAGGATAGACTAGATAGAACAGCAACCTACAGTAGATCTCTCTGGGATAGACTAGATAGAACAGCAACCTACAGTAGATCTCTCTACGATAGACTAGATAGAACAGCAACCTACAGTAGATCTCTCTACGATAGACTAGATAGAACAGCAACCTACAGTAGATCTCTCTAGGATAGACTAGATAGAACAGCAACCTACAGTAGATCTCTCTAGGATAGACTAGATAGAACAGCAACCTACAGTAGATCTCTCTAGGATAGACTAGATAGAACAGCAACCTACAGTAGATCTCTCTACGATAGACTAGATAGAACAGCAACCTACAGTAGATCTCTCTACGATAGACTAGATAGAACAGCAACCTACAGTAGATCTCTCTACGATAGACTAGATAGAACAGCAACCTACAGTAGATCTCTCTAAGATAGACTAGATAGAACAGCAACCTACAGTAGATCTCTCTAAGATAGACTAGATAGAACAGCAACCTACAGTAGATCTCTCTACGATAGACTAGATAGAACAGCAACCTACAGTAGATCTCTCTAGGATAGACTAGATAGAACAGCAACCTACAGTAGATCTCTCTAAGATAGACTAGATAGAACAGCAACCTACAGTAGATCTCTCTGGGATAGACTAGATAGAACAGCAACCTACAGTAGATCTCTCTACGATAGACTAGACAGAACAGCAACCTACAGTAGATCTCTCTACGATAGACTAGATAGAACAGCAACCTACAGTAGATCTCTCTAAGATAGACTAGATAGAACAGCAACCTACAGTAGATCTCTCTAAGATAGACTAGATAGAACAGCAACCTACAGTAGATCTCTCTAAGATAGACTAGATAGAACAGCAACCTACAGTAGATCTCTCTAAGATAGACTAGATAGAACAGCAACCTACAGTAGATCTCTCTACGATAGACTAGATAGAACAGCAACCTACAGTAGATCTCTCTAAGATAGACTAGATAGAACAGCAACCTACAGTAGATCTCTCTACGATAGACTAGATAGAACAGCAACCTACAGTAGATCTCTCTAGGATAGACTAGATAGAACAGCAACCTACAGTAGATCTCTCTACGATAGACTAGATAGAACAGCAACCTACAGTAGATCTCTCTACGATAGACTAGATAGAACAGCAACCTACAGTAGATCTCTCTAGGATAGACTAGATAGAACAGCAACCTACAGTAGATCTCTCTAGGATAGACTAGATAGAACAGCAACCTACAGTAGATCTCTCTAGGATAGACTAGATAGAACAGCAACCTACAGTAGATCTCTCTACGATAGACTAGATAGAACAGCAACCTACAGTAGATCTCTCTACGATAGACTAGATAGAACAGCAACCTACAGTAGATCTCTCTACGATAGACTAGATAGAACAGCAACCTACAGTAGATCTCTCTACGATAGACTAGATAGAACAGCAACCTACAGTAGATCTCTCTAGGATAGACTAGATAGAACAGCAACCTACAGTAGATCTCTCTACGATAGACTAGATAGAACAGCAACCTACAGTAGATCTCTCTAAGATAGACTAGATAGAACAGCAACCTACAGTAGATCTCTCTAAGATAGACTAGATAGAACAGCAACCTACAGTAGATCTCTCTACGATAGACTAGATAGAACAGCAACCTACAGTAGATCTCTCTACGATAGACTAGATAGAACAGCAACCTACAGTAGATCTCTCTAAGATAGACTAGATAGAACAGCAACCTACAGTAGATCTCTCTACGATAGACTAGATAGAACAGCAACCTACAGTAGATCTCTCTAGGATAGACTAGATAGAACAGCAACCTACAGTAGATCTCTCTAAGATAGACTAGATAGAACAGCAACCTACAGTAGATCTCTCTAAGATAGACTAGATAGAACAGCAACCTACAGTAGATCTCTCTACGATAGACTAGATAGAACAGCAACCTACAGTAGATCTCTCTAAGATAGACTAGATAGAACAGCAACCTACAGTAGATCTCTCTAGGATAGACTAGATAGAACAGCAACCTACAGTAGATCTCTCTAAGATAGACTAGATAGAACAGCAACCTACAGTAGATCTCTCTAAGATAGACTAGATAGAACAGCAACCTACAGTAGATCTCTCTACGATAGACTAGATAGAACAGCAACCTACAGTAGATCTCTCTACGATAGACTAGATAGAACAGCAACCTACAGTAGATCTCTCTACGATAGACTAGATAGAACAGCAACCTACAGTAGATCTCTCTACGATAGACTAGATAGAACAGCAACCTACAGTAGATCTCTCTAGGATAGACTAGATAGAACAGCAACCTACAGTAGATCTCTCTAGGATAGACTAGATAGAACAGCAACCTACAGTAGATCTCTCTAGGATAGACTAGATAGAACAGCAACCTACAGTAGATCTCTCTACGATAGACTAGATAGAACAGCAACCTACAGTAGATCTCTCTACGATAGACTAGATAGAACAGCAACCTACAGTAGATCTCTCTACGATAGACTAGATAGAACAGCAACCTACAGTAGATCTCTCTAAGATAGACTAGATAGAACAGCAACCTACAGTAGATCTCTCTAAGATAGACTAGATAGAACAGCAACCTACAGTAGATCTCTCTACGATAGACTAGATAGAACAGCAACCTACAGTAGATCTCTCTAGGATAGACTAGATAGAACAGCAACCTACAGTAGATCTCTCTAAGATAGACTAGATAGAACAGCAACCTACAGTAGATCTCTCTGGGATAGACTAGATAGAACAGCAACCTACAGTAGATCTCTCTACGATAGACTAGACAGAACAGCAACCTACAGTAGATCTCTCTACGATAGACTAGATAGAACAGCAACCTACAGTAGATCTCTCTAAGATAGACTAGATAGAACAGCAACCTACAGTAGATCTCTCTAAGATAGACTAGATAGAACAGCAACCTACAGTAGATCTCTCTAAGATAGACTAGATAGAACAGCAACCTACAGTAGATCTCTCTAAGATAGACTAGATAGAACAGCAACCTACAGTAGATCTCTCTACGATAGACTAGATAGAACAGCAACCTACAGTAGATCTCTCTAAGATAGACTAGATAGAACAGCAACCTACAGTAGATCTCTCTACGATAGACTAGATAGAACAGCAACCTACAGTAGATCTCTCTGGGATAGACTAGATAGAACAGCAACCTACAGTAGATCTCTCTACGATAGACTAGATAGAACAGCAACCTACAGTAGATCTCTCTACGATAGACTAGATAGAACAGCAACTTACAGTAGATCTCTCTAGGATAGACTAGATAGAACAGCAACCTACAGTAGATCTCTCTAGGATAGACTAGATAGAACAGCAACCTACAGTAGATCTCTCTAGGATAGACTAGATAGAACAGCAACCTACAGTAGATCTCTCTACGATAGACTAGATAGAACAGCAACCTACAGTAGATCTCTCTACGATAGACTAGATAGAACAGCAACCTACAGTAGATCTCTCTACGATAGACTAGATAGAACAGCAACCTACAGTAGATCTCTCTACGATAGACTAGATAGAACAGCAACCTACAGTAGATCTCTCTAGGATAGACTAGATAGAACAGCAACCTACAGTAGATCTCTCTACGATAGACTAGATAGAACAGCAACCTACAGTAGATCTCTCTAAGATAGACTAGATAGAACAGCAACCTACAGTAGATCTCTCTAAGATAGACTAGATAGAACAGCAACCTACAGTAGATCTCTCTACGATAGACTAGATAGAACAGCAACCTACAGTAGATCTCTCTACGATAGACTAGATAGAACAGCAACCTACAGTAGATCTCTCTAAGATAGACTAGATAGAACAGCAACCTACAGTAGATCTCTCTACGATAGACTAGATAGAACAGCAACCTACAGTAGATCTCTCTAGGATAGACTAGATAGAACAGCAACCTACAGTAGATCTCTCTAAGATAGACTAGATAGAACAGCAACCTACAGTAGATCTCTCTAAGATAGACTAGATAGAACAGCAACCTACAGTAGATCTCTCTACGATAGACTAGATAGAACAGCAACCTACAGTAGATCTCTCTAAGATAGACTAGATAGAACAGCAACTTACAGTAGATCTCTCTAGGATAGACTAGATAGAACAGCAACCTACAGTAGATCTCTCTAAGATAGACTAGATAGAACAGCAACCTACAGTAGATCTCTCTAAGATAGACTAGATAGAACAGCAACCTACAGTAGATCTCTCTACGATAGACTAGATAGAACAGCAACCTACAGTAGATCTCTCTACGATAGACTAGATAGAACAGCAACCTACAGTAGATCTCTCTACGATAGACTAGATAGAACAGCAACCTACAGTAGATCTCTCTACGATAGACTAGATAGAACAGCAACCTACAGTAGATCTCTCTAAGATAGACTAGATAGAACAGCAACCTACAGTAGATCTCTCTACGATAGACTAGATAGAACAGCAACCTACAGTAGATCTCTCTACGATAGACTAGATAGAACAGCAACCTACAGTAGATCTCTCTACGATAGACTAGATAGAACAGCAACCTACAGTAGATATCTCTAAGATAGACTAGATAGAACAGCAACCTACAGTAGATCTCTCTGGGATTTTTTTCATTGTTCCCCTCTAATCAGGAACTGATTTATACCTGGGACACCAGGTCGGTGCAATTAATTATCAGGTAGAACAGAAAACCGGCAGGCTCCGGACCTCACAGGGTAAGAGTTGAATACCCATGGAATAGATAAAACAGGATCATGCAATAACACTACAGCATCATAGTCTGCAATAGTGGTTATGAGTAACAAGATGGCCGCCGCTCCACAGTGAACTCTTTCAGATCACTCAGCTCCTGGGAAGGGAGGAAGGAATACTCAGGTGCAATAAGTGGACAGAATCAACAAAAGGGACAATTTAATTAAAAATATGTTTCCCCTCCTGGAGACTTCAAACACACACAACTGGCATGTTTGGAAGCTGTCCTAACTGAGTTATTAGAAGCTAAATGCATCATTAGACCAGGCAGCTAACCCTGAACACTGTTTTCATTTAAATATGCAAATCACGCATTCATCCGCACACTATGTCAGATTCTCCCCTTTGTTGTCAGAGCCCTTATTATTTTATTGCAGCCATTCTTTAATTTAATGTTCCGTCATAACCCAGTTTTAATCAGAGCACCCATCTGCCGCCGGGGACACACACACGCATACCACCCCCCCCCCCCCCCCCCCCCCCCCCCCCCGCACACACAACAGAACTGCAAGCCTTCGTAGGGTACATCCATTTCCACCTCCTCTAAACTAACAGCTCATTTTTTATCCAGACGACATAATTGGGATTTGTGGCTCGCCGGGCCATCATACATCCTGGTTGAGCCAAGGACACAACACGAGCACTACCCAGGATAAGCCATCAGATATAACAAGACATTAGAGCACCCCTCTCCTTTCTCCCTTCTTACAGGAAGAGAGGCACAGTGTGCGTCCTAAATGGCATCTTATTCCTTATATAGTGCACTATTTTAGATTTTTAGCCCTGGTAAAAAAGTAGTGCACTACGTAGGGAATAGGGTGTCATTTGGGATGAAGACAAACACAGTCCAAACCGAGAAATATGGAGTCTGGCTCTCCTCCGGCAGCAGAAGTATGCCTGTAGGAGTCGGCTCAAGAGTAAGACATTGACAGCATTTTTATACACACAGAGACTATGATGGTGTGTGTGTGTGTGTGTGTGTGTGTGTGTGTGTGTGTGTGTGTGTGTGTGTGTGTGTGTGTGTGTGTGTGTGTGTGTGTGTGTGTGTGTGTGTGTGTGTGTGTGTGTGTGTGTGTGCAGGACACAATGACCTCAAATATATACTGTATAAAACAATAAGGTGTATACATACTGGAGGGGCTGCATTATATACTGTATGTATAGTAGATGGTAGAACTGTCCTCATTTACAGTACTTCAACAACAATACTCTATGTCTACAACCAAGCACTATTCTGTACTCTACATCTACAACCTAGTACTATTCTATACTCTACATCTACAACCCAGTACTGTTCTATACTCTACAGATACAACCCAGTACTATGCTATACTCTACATCTACAACCTAGTACTATTCTATACTCTACATCTACAACCTAGTACTATTCAATACTCTACATCTACAACCTAGTACTATTCTATACTCTACATCTACAACCTAGTACTATTCTATACTCGACATCTACAACCTAGTACTATTCTATACTCTACATCTACAACCTAGTACTATTCTATACTCTACATCTACAACCTAGTACTATTCTATACTCTACATCTACAACCAAGTACTATTCTAAACTCTACATCTACAACCTAGTAATATTCTATACTCTACATCTACAACCAAGCACTATTCTAAACTCTACATCTACAACCTAGTAATATTCTATACATCTACAACCAAGCACTACTATATACTCTACAGATACAACACAGCACTATTCTATACTCTACAGCAACAACCCAGTACTATTCTATACTCTACAGATGCAACCCATTACTACTCTACACTATACAGCTACAGGCAAGTACTACTCTATACTCTACAGCTACAGGCAAGTACTACTCTATACTATACAGCAACAACACAGTACTATTCTATACAGGTACAACAAAGTACTACCCTATACTCTACAGCTACAACACAGTACTATTCTATACTCTACAGCTACAACCCAGAACTACTCTGTACTCTACAGCTACAACCCATAACTACTCTGTACTCTGCAGCTACAGCACAGTACTACTCTATACTCTACATCTACATCTACAACCCAGAACTACTCTATACTCTACAGCTACAACCCAGTACTTCTCTATACTCTACAGCTACAACCCAGTACTACTATGTACTCTACAGCTACAACCCAGAACTACTCTATACTCTACAGCTACAACCCAGTACTACTCTATACTCTACAGCTACAACCCAGAACTACTATGTACTCTACAGCTACAACCCAGAACTACTCTATACTCTACAGCTACAACCCAGTACTTCTCTATACTCTACAGCTACAACCCAGAACTACTCCGTACTCTACAGCTACAACCCAGAACTAATATGTACTCTACAGCTACAACACAGAACTACTCTATACTCTACAGCTACAAAGCAGTACTACTCAACACTCTACAGCGACACCCCATAACTATTCTATACTCTACAGCTACAACCCAGTACTTCTCTATACTCTACAGCTACAACCCAGTACTTCTCTATACTCTACAGCTACAACCCAGAACTACTCCGTACTCTACAGCTACAACCCAGAACTACTCTATACTCTACAGCTACAACCCAGAACTACTCTATACTCTACAGCTACAACCCAGTACTTCTCTGTACTCTACAGTTACAACCCAGAACTAATATGTACTCTACAGCTACAACACAAAACTACTCTATACTCTACAGCTACAAAGCAGTACTACTCAACACTCTACAGCGACACCCCATAACTATTCTATACTCTACAGCTACAACCCAGTACTATACTATAGAGCCACAGCCCACTACTATACAACACAGCCCACTACTATACTAGACTCTACAGCTACAGCCACAACTATACTCTGTCTCTAAAGCCCACCACTATACTATACTATACTATACTATACTATACTATACTATACAGCTACAGCCCGCTATTATACTATACTATACAGCTACAGCCCACTACTAGACTGTACTATACAGTTACAGCCCACGAATATACTATACAGCTACAGCCCACTATTATACTATACAGCTACAGCACACTACTATACTTTACAGCTACAGCACACTGCTATTCTATACAGTTACAGCCCACTACTATACTATACTATACTGTACTATACTGTACACCTACAACACACTACTATACTATACAGCTAAAGCCCACTACTATACTAGACTCTATAGCCACAGCCGGCTAGCTCACTATACTCTACTGCTACAGCCACTACTATAATCAGTCTCTAAAGCCCACGAGCATACAATACAGCTACAGCCAACTACTATACTATTCAGCCACATCCCACTACTATACTCCACAGCTACAGCCACAACTATACCATACCCCACAGCTACAGCCACAACTATACTCAGTCTCTAAAGCCCACCACTATACTATACAGCTACAGCCCACTACTATACTATGCTCTACTGCTACAGCACACGACTATACTAGACTCTACAGCTACAGCCACTACTATACTCCGTTTTTAAAGCCCACTACTTTACTACACTATACAGATACAGCCCACTACTATACTATACTGTACACCTACAGCCCACTACTATACTATACAGCTACAGCCCACCACTATACTATACAGTTACAGCCACGACTATACTATACAGCTACAGCCACTACTTTACTATACTCTACAGCCACAGCCACTACTATACAATACAGTTACAGCCACTACTATACTATACTATACAGCTACATCCACTACTTTACTATACTCTACAGCCACAGCCACCACTATACAATACAGTTACAGCCACTACTTTACTATACTCTACAGCCACAGCCACCACTATACAATACAGTTACAGCCACTACTATACTATACTATACAGCTACATCCACTACTATACTATACTCTACAACCACAGCCCACCCCTATACTATACAGTTACAGCCACTACTATACTATCCTATACTATACCACACTATACAGTTACAGCCACTACTACACTATACTATACAGCTACATCCACCACTGTACTATACTATACAGCTACAGCCCACTACTGTACTATACGATACAGCTACAACCACTACTATACTATCCTATACTATCCTATACAATACAGCCACAACCACTACTATACTATACTATACTATACAGCTACAGCCACCACTGTACTATACTCTACAGCCACTGCTATACTATACTATACACCTACAACCACTAGTATACCATACTATACTATACAGCTACAGCCACTACTATACTATGCTATACAACTACATCCACTACTATACTATACTATACTATACAGCTACAGCCCACTACTATACTATACAGCTACATCCACTACTATCCTATACTATACTATACAGCTACAGCCACTATTTACTATGCTATACAACTACAGCCACTACTATACTATACTATACTATACAGCTACAGCCACTATTTACTATGCTATACAACTACAGCCACTACTATACTATCCTATACTATACCATACTATACAGTTACAGCCACTACTATACTATACTATACAGCTACAGCCCACTACTGTACTATACAGCTACAGCCACTACTATACTATACAATACAGCTACAACCACTACTATACTATCCTATACTATCCTATACAATACAGCCACAACCACTACTATACTATACTACACTATACAGCTACAGCCACCACTGTACTATACTCTACAGCCACTGCTATACTATACTATACAGCTACAACCACTACTATACTATACTATGCTATACAGCTACAGCCACCACTGTACTATACTCTACAGCCACTACTATACTATACTATACAGCTACAGCCACTACTATACTATACTATACAGCTACATCCACTACTATACTATACTATACAGCTACAGCCCACTACTATACTATGCTATTCAACTACAGCCACTACTATACTATACTATACTATACAGCTACATCCACCACTATACTATACAGCTACATCCACTACTATCCCATACTATACTATACAGCTACAGCCACTATTTACTATGCTATACAACTACAGCCACTACTATAGTATACTCTACAGCTACATCCACCACTATACTATACAGCTACATCCACCACTATACTATACAGCTACAGCCACTACTATACTATGCTATACAACTACAGCCACTACTATACTATGCTATACAGCTACATCCACCACTATACTATACAGCTACATCCACCACTATACTATACAGCTACATCCACCACTATACTATACAGCTACATCCACTACTATACTATACTATACTATACAGCTACAGCCACTATTTACAATGCTATACAACTACAGCCACTACTATACTATACTATACAGCTACATCCACCACTATACTATACAGCTACAGCCACTACTATACTATGCTATACAACTACAGCCACTACTATACTATACTATACAGCTACATCCACCACTATACTATACAGCTACATCCACTACTATACTATGCTATACAACTACAGCCACTACTATAGTATACTCTACAGCTACATCCACCACTATACTATACAGCTACATCCACCACTATACTATACAGCTACAGACACTACTATACTATGCTATACAACTACAGCCACTACTATACTATACTATACAGCTACATCCACCACTATACTATACAGCTACATCCACTACTATACTATACTATACTATACAGCTACAGCCACTATTTACAATGCTATACAACTACAGCCACTACTATACTATACTATACAACTACAGCCACTACTATACTATACTATACTATACAGCTACAGCCACTATTTACAATGCTATACAACTACAGCCACTACTATACTATACTATACAGCTACATCCACCACTATACTATACAGCTACATCCACTACTATACTATACTATACTATACAGCTACAGCCACTATTTACTATGCTATACAACTACAGCCACTACTATACTATACTCTACAGCTACATCCACCACTATACTATACAGCTACATCCACTACTATACCATACTATACAATACTATACAGCTACATCCACCACTATACTATACAGCCACATCCACTACTATCCTATACTATACTATCCTATACTATACAGCTACAGCCACTATTTACTATACTCTACAGCCACAGCCACCACTATACAATACAGTTACATCCACTACTATACAGCGACATCCACTACTATACTATACAGTTACATCCACTACCATACTATACAGCGACATCCACTACCATACTATACAGCTACATCCACTACTATACTATACAGCCACAGCCCACCACTATACTATACAGTTACAGCCACTACTATACTATCCTATACTTTACCATACTATACAGTTACAGCCACTACTATACTATACTATACAGCTACAGCCACTACTATACTATCCTATACTATACCATACTATACAGTTACAGCCACTACTGTACTATACAATGCAGCCACAACCACTACTATACTGTACTATACAATACAGCTACAACCACTACTATACTGTACTATACTATACAGCTACCGCCACTACTGTACTATACTGTACTATACAATACAGCTACAACCACTACTATACTATCCTATACTATACCATACTATACCATACTATACAGCTACAGCCACTACTGTACTATACTATACAATGCAGCCACAACCACTACTATACTATACTATACTATACAATACAGCTACAACCACTACTATACAGCGACATCCGCTACTATACTATACAGCTACATCCACTACCATACTATACAGTTACATCCACTACTATACTATACAGCTACATCCACTACTATACTATACAGTTACATCCACTACTATACTATACAGCCACAGCCCACCACTATACTATACAGTTACAGCCACTACTATACTATCCTATACTTTACCATACTATACAGCTACATCCACTACTATACTATACAGCCACAGCCCACCACTATACTATACAGTTACAGCCACTACTATACTATCCTATACTTTACCATACTATACAGTTACAGCCACTACTATACTATACTATACAGCTACAGCCACTACTATACTATCCTATACTATACCATACTATACAGTTACAGCCACTACTGTACTATACTGTACTATACAATGCAGCCACAACCACTACTATACTGTACTATACAATACAGCTACAACCACTACTATACTCCGTTTTTAAAGCCCACTACTTTACTACACTATACAGATACAGCCCACTACTATACTATACTGTACACCTACAGCCCACTACTATACTATACAGCTACAGCCCACCACTATACTATACAGTTACAGCCACGACTATACTATACAGCTACAGCCACTACTTTACTATACTCTACAGCCACAGCCACTACTATACAATACAGTTACAGCCACTACTATACTATACTATACAGCTACATCCACTACTTTACTATACTCTACAGCCACAGCCACCACTATACAATACAGTTACAGCCACTACTTTACTATACTCTACAGCCACAGCCACCACTATACAATACAGTTACAGCCACTACTATACTATACTATACAGCTACATCCACTACTATACTATACTCTACAACCACAGCCCACCCCTATACTATACAGTTACAGCCACTACTATACTATCCTATACTATACCACACTATACAGTTACAGCCACTACTACACTATACTATACAGCTACATCCACCACTGTACTATACTATACAGCTACAGCCCACTACTGTACTATACGATACAGCTACAACCACTACTATACTATCCTATACTATCCTATACAATACAGCCACAACCACTACTATACTATACTATACTATACAGCTACAGCCACCACTGTACTATACTCTACAGCCACTGCTATACTATACTATACACCTACAACCACTAGTATACCATACTATACTATACAGCTACAGCCACTACTATACTATGCTATACAACTACATCCACTACTATACTATACTATACTATACAGCTACAGCCCACTACTATACTATACAGCTACATCCACTACTATCCTATACTATACTATACAGCTACAGCCACTATTTACTATGCTATACAACTACAGCCACTACTATACTATACTATACTATACAGCTACAGCCACTATTTACTATGCTATACAACTACAGCCACTACTATACTATACTATACTATACAGCTACAGCCACTATTTACTATGCTATACAACTACAGCCACTACTATACTATACTATACAGCTACATCCACCACTATACTATACAGCTACATCCACTACTATCCTATACTATACTATCCTATACTATACAGCTACAGCCACTATTTACTATGCTATACAACTACAGCCACTACTATACTATACTATACTATACAGCTACAGCCACTATTTACTATGCTATACAACTACAGCCACTACTATACTATACTATACTATACAGCTACATCCACTACTATACTATACTATACAGCTACATCCACCACTATACTATACTATACAACTACATCCACCACTATACTACACAGCCACATCCACTACTATCCTATACTATACTATCCTATACTATACAGCTACAGCCACTATTTACTATACTCTACAGCCACAGCCACCACTATACAATACAGTTACATCCACTACTATACAGCGACATCCACTACTATACTATACAGTTACATCCACTACCATACTATACAGCGACATCCACTACCATACTATACAGCTACATCCACTACTATACTATACAGCCACAGCCCACCACTATACTATACAGTTACAGCCACTACTATACTATCCTATACTTTACCATACTATACAGTTACAGCCACTACTATACTATACTATACAGCTACAGCCACTACTATACTATCCTATACTATACCATACTATACAGTTACAGCCACTACTGTACTATACAATGCAGCCACAACCACTACTATACTGTACTATACAATACAGCTACAACCACTACTATACTGTACTATACTATACAGCTACCGCCACTACTGTACTATACTGTACTATACAATACAGCTACAACCACTACTATACTATCCTATACTATACCATACTATACCATACTATACAGCTACAGCCACTACTGTACTATACTATACAATGCAGCCACAACCACTACTATACTATACTATACTATACAATACAGCTACAACCACTACTATACTGTACTATACAGCTACATCCACTACTATACTATACTATACAGCTACATCGACTACTATACTATACTATACAGCTACAGCCACTACTATACTATGCTATACAACTACAGCCCACTACTGTCCTATACTATACAGCTACAGCCACTACTATACTATACTATACAGCTACAGCCACTACTATACTATGCTATACAACTACATCCACCACTATACTATACTATACAGCTACAGCCCACTACTATACTATGCTATACAACTACATCCACCACTATACTATACTATACTATACAGCTACAGCCACTACTATACTATACTATACTATACAGCTACAGCCACTACTATACTATACTATACTATACAGCTACAGCCACTACTATACTATGCTATACAACTACATCCACCACTATACTATACAGCCACATTCACTACTATCCTATACTATACTATACAGCTACAGCCACTATTTACTATACTCTACAGCCACAGCCACCACTATACAATACAGTTACAGCCACTACTATACAGCTACATCCACTACTTTACTATACTCTACAGACACAGCCCACCACTATACTATACAGTTACAGCCACTACTATACTATCCTATACTATACCATTCTATACAGTTACAGCCACTACTATACTATACTATACAGCTACAGCCCACTACTGTACTATACAGCTACATCCACCACTGTACTATACTCTACAGCCACAGCCCACTACTATACAATACAGCCACAACCACTACTATACTATCCTATACTATACCATACTATACAGCTACAGCCACTACTGTACTATACTATACAATGCAGCTACAACCACTACTATACTATATCATACTATACAGCTACAGCCACTACTGTACTATACTATACAATGCAGCCACAACCACTACTATACTATACTATACAATACAGCTACAACCACTACTATACTATACTATACTATACAGCTACAACCTCTACTATACTATACTATACGGCTACAGCCACTACTGTACTATACTATACTATACCATACTATACAGCTACAGCCACTACTATACTATACTATGCTATACAGCTACAACCACTACTATACTATACTCTGCAGCTAAAGCCCACTACTATAAACTAGGGCCAGCCTAAAAAGAACCTCCAACAAAAAGGACTGTTTCCTGGACACAGACTAGGCCTAGTCCTGGGATAAAAGGTATTTTAACGGAGAATCTCTATCGAGAGTGATATTTAGTATTGGACTAGGCTTAATCTGAGCATGGTTAACCGTCCTTCAATCAACAGCATACATCAAGTATGATACATAATATCCCAGCGTCCTGCCATGTACTGTAACACATCCGTCATTACAATCATCCCGTTTACTGGTAGGCCATATCACTGCCACTGTATCCCCAGCATTAGCTGTGTGTGTGTGTGTGTGTGTGCGTGTGTGTGCGTGTGTGTGCGTGTGTGTGTGTGCGTGTGTGTGTGTGTGTGTGCGTGCGCACAGCATTTAGCTAGGGTCTATATTGATTAAACTCCAGCTAGGTTGTATCATATATTACCCCGGATATTATCCTGCATGTTAACATTCATTAAACAGGAGCTGCTATTTAGCAAAGCCAATGAGATGAGGAAGAGGTGCAATATGAGTTGAGTGTGTGTGTGTGTGTGTGTGTGTGTGTGTGTGTGTGTGTGTGTGTGTGTGTGTGTGTGTGTGTGTGTGTGTGTGCGTGCGTGCGTGCGTGCGTGCGTGCGTGCGTGCGTGTGTTAGACAGTGTTCATTTGCTTGGAGAGATATTGCCACGCTCCAGGACCTAATAACATCAAATGAACCGATGATTCAACACAATATGAACACAAATGATAATGACCGGTTTCATTTATCGCACAGAACAGGATGCAATCTTCTTTTCTTTTTCTTTCTGTTTTAGTTTAACAATTAAACTAGCAACGCACATGCCCCGCCCACCTGAGGCTGTGTCTTCTTCACACATCTGTTTCCTGTGTTTGATGGGTGCAAAATGCTCTTGTAACTTAAATCTCGTTGGATTGATTGCTTTAATTTGACTCCTGCATCTCTTTCATACTCTTGCTTGTGCCTGTCGTTTTTTGACATTAACGTTACGGCCGTAGAAATGTTTGTAATGACTTGTCAAACACACTCTGGTAATGTCTGAAATGGCCTGAATGGAATACGTTGTCTTTCTGTTGCATCTATAAGAACACTCCATCTGGGATTTAACGCATCATATAGACACTTACATCACAAGAAAGAGAAGAAAGATAACTTTATTTTGATGGGTGTTCATTTTTGTGGACTTTAAAAAAGTTATAATTTAATACAGTTGAAATGTTTACAAATTAGATGCTCTGAAATGAAAGCAACTTCCGAAAATGAACACTCGGATTATTGTGATATTATGTCTGATCTCACAAACAATGTAAAGTATGTTTAGATAGATGTAATCTAGAGCCAAGCCTGTTGATTTATAATCTGAGGATATGCTGCTATTGACACACTTGTTGAATTATGCAACAGAACGTGACAACAACAGTAAATAATGAGGTAGACATAGACAGAGCAGGTGAGTACAGGTAGACCTAGACAGAGCAGGTGAGTACAGGTAGACATAGACAGAGCAGGTGAGTACAGGTAGACCTAGACAGAACAGGTGAGTACAGGTAGACCTAGACAGAACAGGTGAGTACAGGTAGACCTAGACAGAGCAGGTGAGTACAGGTAGACCTAGACAGAGCAGGTGAGTACAGGTAGACCTAGACAGAGCAGGTGAGTACAGGTAGACCTAGACAGAACAGGTGAGTACAGGTAGACCTAGACAGAACAGGTGAGTACAGGTAGACCTAGACAGAGCAGGTGAGTACAGGTAGACCTAGACAGAGCAGGTGAGTACAGGTAGACCTAGACAGAGCAGGTGAGTACAGGTAGACATAGACAGAGCAGGTGAGTACAGGTAGTCCTAGACAGAGCAGGTGAGTACAGGTAGACCTAGACAGAGCAGGTGAGTACAGGTAGACCTAGACAGAGCAGGTGAGTACAGGTAGACCTAGACAGAGCAGGTGAGTACAGGTAGACATAGACAGAGCAGGTGAGTACAGGTATACATAGACAGAGCAGGTGAGTACAGGTAGACCTAGACAGAGCAGGTGAGTACAGGTAGACATAGACAGAGCAGGTGAGTACAGGTAGACCTAGACAGAGCAGGTGAGTACAGGTAGACATAGACAGAGCAGGTGAGTACAGGTAGACATAGACAGAGCAGGTGAGTACAGGTAGACCTAGACAGAGCAGGTGAGTACAGGTAGACCTAGACAGAGCAGGTGAGTACAGGTAGACATAGACAGAGCAGGTGAGTACAGGTAGACCTAGACAGAGCAGGTGAGTACAGGTAGACCTAGACAGAGCAGGTGAGTACAGGTAGACCTAGACAGAGCAGGTGAGTACAGGTAGACCTAGACAGAGCAGGTGAGTACAGGTAGACCTAGACAGAGCAGGTGAGTACAGGTAGACCTAGACAGAGCAGGTGAGTACAGGTAGACAGAGACAGAGCAGGTGAGTACAGGTAGACCTAGACAGAGCAAGTGAGTACAGGTAGACATAGACAGAGCAGGTGAGTACAGGTAGTCCTAGACAGAGCAGGTGAGTACAGGTAGTCATAGACAGAGCAGGTGAGTACAGGTAGACCTAGACAGAGCAGGTGAGTACAGGTAGACATAGACAGAGCAGGTGAGTACAGGTATACATAGACAGAGCAGGTGAGTACAGGTAGACCTAGACAGAGCAGGTGAGTACAGGTAGACATAGACAGAGCAGGTGAGTACAGGTAGACCTAGACAGAGCAGGTGAGTACAGGTAGACATAGACAGAGCAGGTGAGTACAGGTAGACCTAGACAGAGCAGGTGAGTACAGGTAGACCTAGACAGAGCAGGTGAGTACAGGTAGACATAGACAGAGCAGGTGAGTACAGGTAGACCTAGACAGAGCAGGTGAGTACAGGTAGACCTAGACAGAGCAGGTGAGTACAGGTAGACATAGACAGAGCAGGTGACTACAGGTAGACCTAGACAGAGCAGGTGAGTACAGGTAGACATAGACAGAGCAGGTGAGTACAGGTAGACCTAGACAGAGCAGGTGAGTACAGGTAGACCTAGACAGAGCAGGTGAGTACAGGTAGACATAGACAGAGCAGGTGAGTACAGGTAGACCTAGACAGAGCAGGTGAGTACACGTAGGCCTAGACAGAGCAGGTGAGTACAGGTAGACCTAAACAGAACAGGTGAGTACAGGTAGACCTAGACAGAACAGGTGAGTACAGGTAGACATAGACAGAGCAGGTGAGTACAGGTAGTCCTAGACAGAGCAGGTGAGTACAGGTAGACATAGACAGAGCAGGTGAGTACAGGTAGACCTAGACAAAGCAGGTGAGTACAGGTAGACCTAGACAGAGCAGGTGAGTACGGGTAGATCTAGACAGAGCAGGTGAGTACACGTAGGCCTAGACAGAGCAGGTGAGTACAGGTAGACCTAGACAGAGCAGGTAAGTACAGGTAGACCTAGACAGAGCAGGTGAGTACAGGTAGACCTAGACAGAGCAGGTGAGTACAGGTAGACCTAGACAGAACAGGTGAGTACAGGTAGACATAGACAGAGCAGGTGAGTACAGGTAGACATAGACAGAACAGGTGAGTACAGGTAGACCTAGACAGAACAGGTGAGTACAGGTAGTCCTAGACAGAGCAGGTGAGTACAGGTAGACCTAGACAGAGCAGGTGAGTACAGGTATACATAGACAGAGCAGGTGAGTACAGGTAGACCTAGACAGAGCAGGTGAGTACAGGTAGACATAGACAGAGCAGGTGAGTACAGGTAGACCTAGACAGAGCAGGTGAGTACAGGTAGACATAGACAGAGCAGGTGAGTACAGGTAGACCTAGACAGAGCAGGTGAGTACAGGTAGACATAGACAGAGCAGGTGAGTACAGGTAGACCTAGACAGAGCAGGTGAGTACACGTAGGCCTAGACAGAGCAGGTGAGTACAGGTAGACCTAGACAGAACAGGTGAGTACAGGTAGACATAGACAGAGCAGGTGAGTACAGGTAGTCCTAGACAGAGCAGGTGAGTACAGGTAGACATAGACAGAGCAGGTGAGTACAGGTAGACCTAGACAAAGCAGGTGAGTACAGGTAGACCTAGACAGAGCAGGTGAGTACGGGTAGATCTAGACAGAGCAGGTGAGTACACGTAGGCCTAGACAGAGCAGGTGAGTACAGGTAGACCTAGACAGAGCAGGTAAGTACAGGTAGACCTAGACAGAGCAGGTGAGTACAGGTAGACCTAGACAGAGCAGGTGAGTACAGGTAGACCTAGACAGAACAGGTGAGTACAGGTAGACATAGACAGAGCAGGTGAGTACAGGTAGACATAGACAGAACAGGTGAGTACAGGTAGACCTAGACAGAACAGGTGAGTACAGGTAGTCCTAGACAGAGCAGGTGAGTACAGGTAGACCTAGACAGAGCAGGTGAGTACAGGTAGACCTAGACAGAGCAGGTGAGTACAGGTATACATAGACAGAGCAGGTGAGTACAGGTAGACCTAGACAGAACAGGTGAGTACAGGTAGTCCTAGACAGAGCAGGTGAGTACAGGCAGTCCTAGACAGAGCAGGTGAGTACAGGTAGACATAGACAGAGCAGGTGAGTACAGGTAGACATAGACAGAGCAGGTGAGTACAGGTAGGCCTAGACAGAGCAGGTGAGTACAGGTAGACCTAGACAGAGCAGGTGCGTACAGGTAGACCTAGACAGAGCAGGTGAGTACAGGTAGACATAGACAGAACAGGTAAGTACAGGTAGACCTAGACAGAGCAGGTGAGTACAGGTAGACATAGACAGAGCAGGTAAGTACAGGTAGACCTAGACAGAGCAGGTGCGTACAGGTAGACCTAGACAGAGCAGGTGAGTACAGGTAGACCTAGACAGAGCAGGTGAGTACAGGTAGACCTAGACAGAGCAGGTGAGTACAGGTAGACCTAGACAGAACAGGTGAGTACAGGTAGACCTAGACAGAGCAGGTAAGTACAGGTAGACCTAGACAGAGCAGGTGAGTACAGGTAGACATAGACAGAGCAGGTGAGTACAGGTAGACCTAGACAGAGCAGGTGAGTACAGGTAGACATAGACAGAGCAGGTGAGTACAGGTAGACCTAGACAGAGCAGGTGAGTACAGGTAGACATAGACAGAGCAGGTGAGTACAGGTAGATCTAGACAGAGCAGGTGAGTACAGGTAGACCTAGACAGAGCAGGTGAGTACAGGTAGACCTAGACAGAGCAGGTGAGTACGGGTAGACATAGACAGAGCAGGTGAGTACAGGTAGACCTAGACAGAGCAGGTGAGTACGGGTAGACCTAGACAGAGCAGGTGAGTACACGTAGGCCTAGACAGAGCAGGTGAGTACAGGTAGACAGGCCTTGTGTCACGATCGCAGATTTTAGAGAAACAACAAATGTCGGTACATATAAGTGTCTTATATCGGCTGAAACCGTCAATTATTGTTAATATAACTGTTAACTTCTACTGCCTCAGAAACCCGGATCCGGGAGCACCCCCCACCCCCCACACACTGTTTAGCATAGCTAGCATAGCTTCACAAGTAGATAGTAGCATCTAAATATCATTAAATCACAAGTCCAAGACACCAGATGAAAGATACAGATCTTGTGAATAAAGCCACCATTTCCGATTTTTAAAATGTTTTACAGGGAAGACACAATATGTAAAGATGTACATCTATTACCTAAAAACACATTAGCATAATCCACCATCTTTTATTTGTCCACCAACACCAGTAGCCATCACCAATTCGGCTAAACTAAGATATTTATAGCCCCTAACCAACAAAAAAACTCATTAGATGACAGTCTGATAACATATTTATGGTATGGGATAGGTTTTGTTAGAAAAAAGTGCATATTTCAGGTAGCTGCCATAGGTTACAATTGCACCCACCGTCACAAATGGACTAGAATAATTACAATGAGCAACGTGTTTACCTAACTACTAATCATCAAACATTTCGTAAAAATACACAGCATACACGAATCGAAAGACACAGATCCTGTGAATACAGACAATATTTCAGATTTTCTAAGTGTCTTACAGCGAAAACACAATAAATCGTTATATTAGCGTAGCACATAGCACATAGCAGCCCAGCATTGATTCTAGCCAAAGTGAGCGATAAAAGTCAACATCGCCAAAAGATATTAATTTTTTCACTAACCTTCTCAGAATTCTTCCGATGACACTCCTGTAACATCATTTTACAATATACATATACAGTTTGTTCGAAAAGGTGCATATTTAGCCATACAAAACCGTGGTTACACAATGAAAATAGTAGCAAAACAAGCCTGAAAATGTCGGTCGCCATCTTTCAGAGTGATCTGGTTTAATTAATAGCTAATCATATACTTGACTAAAAAATACAGGGTTTACAGGAATCGAAAGACAAATTAGTTCTTAATGCAACCGCTGATTTACATTTTTAAAATTATCCTTACTTTTCAATACAGGGTTCGCCAAGTGAAGCTATACCAAACAAAATGGCGAAATGTGCGTTTAAAATATTTCGACAGAAACGCGATTTATCATATTAAATATTGCTTACTTTGAGGTGTTCTTCCATCAGATTCTTGGGCAATGTATCCTTTCTATGTTATAAACGTCTTTTGGTCGATAGATGTCCTCTGTCCTTCGAAATGTCCACCACCAACGACCGACACCCCAAAACGTGTCCAAAGTTTCAGAGTGCACAACAAATAAATTCCTCTAAAATCGCACTAAACGGATATAAATTGCTATAAAACGGTTCAAATTAACTACATTTTGATGTTTTTAACACCTAAAACGAGTGAAAACATGACCGGAGAAATATTGCTGGTTAGAAAACGATTTGGAACGAGGCAGGTCCGATGCCCTTCACGCTTCAGGCGCACGACGAGAAAGGGCGGTCTCTATACATTTTGGTCTTTTATACTGGCTGTGAATATCCCATCGATTCCATTGAAAGCGTGATGACGTACAGACACCCAGAGGAAGACGTAGGCAGTGTCGGTTTCTTCATAGCATTCACTGTCGCCTTAAAAACAGACCCCAGATCAGAGGTAAAAAAAATTGAAATCTGAACCCTGTCATGAAAAGTGCTGTAGAAATTGTTCTGTACAACTCAGAGACAAAATTTCAACTTCTATAGAAACTAGAAGGTGTTTTCTATCCAATAATAACAATAATATGCATATTGTACGATCAAGAATTTAGCACGAGGCAGTTTAATTTGGAGACACAAATATGCTAATGCGGAACAGCACCCCCTATAGTTCCAAGAGGTTAACAGTAGCTATTACTGCGACAAAATGCCATGCTATTGTTTGAGGAGAGCTCCTAAGAACAAAACACTTTTTTTCACAGCAATAGGTTCAATAAATTCACCTCTGAAGGTGAAATGTTTACTTACATTCTGAAATCTTGCTCTGATTTATCATCCAAGGGGTCCCAGAGATAACATGAAGTGCCATTTTGTTAGATAAAGTCTTTTTTCATATCCTAATATGGTCCATATAGCATGCGCGATCAATTTTGTATTTCCACTCGTTCAATTTGCAAAGAAAGCAATCTGTGAAAATCTAACTTTAAACGTTGTTTCAACCAGTCAAATCACGTTTGTATGTATTCCTCAGAGATACTAGAATGTAACCAGACTTCACTATATCATTAGGAGTGTAGTATATCCTATAGGGCACCATATTTGGTCAGAGAGCGACGCCTTCATGGCACGCCGATGACGCGGGCGGTCTTCCCTTGAATGACTCTAACTTTGTCAAATAAGCACCAATTGGGGTCAAACAAAGCTAACTAAATAGCTAATGAGCTGGGCTTATCTGGAAACCCTGTATCAGTCGTAAAATGTAGCTATTAACCTTGCGCGACAGCATGCTATTTCCTTTGGACAAAAATTATAAGAATATTCAGAGTTATGAAGCAAATGTTGAACTTATAATATGGCTATTAATACCGTAAAGGCTAAATCAAAGTCCAGGTATACAGATTTGACAATATTCTTGCAGAAAATTGTAATATGAATGTAAATGTCTCCACGATTTGCCCAAATGTACCTGGGTGTCTTCACACTAAATGTCATGTAGTTCGCTCATACTTCAAGTTATCCATCTGAAACGTTACACTGCTTCCATCTTGTGAACATCATTGGAATTACAACCAGAGTGATGGCTAGAATTGGGACCTTTCTGTTGCATTTCAAAGATGGTGGTAGAAAAAAAAAGTTTTTTTTTCTTTGTATTTTCTTCTACCAGATCTATTGTGTTATATTCTCCTACATTCAATTAACATTTCCACAAACGTCAAAGTGTTTCCTTTCAAATGGTACCAAGAATATGCAATATGCAAAAATCTGTCTTTCTGCCCCTGAACAAGGCAGTTAACCCACTGTTCCTAGGCCGTCATTGAAAATAAGAATGTGTTCTTAACTGACTTGCCTAGTTAAATAAAGGTAAAATAAAAATCAATAAATATCCTTGCTTCAGGGCCTGAGCTACAGGCAGTTAGATTTGGGTATGTCATTTTAGGCAAACATTTAAAATATCCCTAAGAAATTTTTAATGCCCAGGATTTTGGAATGAGATGTTCGATGAACAGGTGTCCACATATTTTTAGTCATGTAATGTATAAGAGTGCATTGTAAGAAAAAAACAGTGACATTTTACTATACATTTAATAACTCCCACCACAATCCCTGTCTGTGCCAGTAAAATGTTTTGTGTGCTATAATTCATAGATTATCCATTGTCCAACTGCTGCATTTCTTAGAATTGTTTTAAAACCTTTTAACAATTTGAATGACCGTTGCTAATGAAAGACCCAAGGCAGGGGTGTCAAACTCATTCCACGGAGGTCCTAGTGTCTGCAGGTTTTTGTTTTTTCCTTTCAACGAAGCCCTAGACAACAAGGTGAGGGAAGTTCCTTACTAATTAGTGACCTTAATTCATCAATCAAGTGCAACTGTGGAGCGAAAATCTGCAGATACTCAGCCCTCCATGGAATGAGTTTGACACGTGCCGTAATGCATAAGGAACTGTGCAGCTGAGCCACAGTGTAGCCTAGATTCCAGTTCTCTGAAAAAATGTATCTTTACCATCTACATGGATATATCATGATCCTGCATTACCTATGATGCATTACCCATGATACCCATGGCATCCAGTGAAGAGAGAGACAACCTCTCCACCTCTCTTCTCCTCCCAGCAGAGGGACAACTAAACCACATTAATCTCATTCTTATAATATCTCTCTCTCTCTCTCTCCGTCCCTCCCTCTCTCATCTCCCTCTGCCACTGCTAGCTGAGTGTAATAATTGAGTCCTTTGAGGCCTGGTTGCTATGAGCCCTGTGTTATGCCGTTTTAATTGCTGTGCTGTGTTTAATTGGTTGTGTTATGGTCAGGAACAAAGCTGCTCTCTACTGTATCTCTGTAGTCTGTAGCCCTATGTTGATGCTGGAAACCCTCTACGTAGGTTATGTTCTCCAAGAACTAGTCTACTGTACGCTCAAATATGTCAGTAGTCTGTCTGTGGGTACTGCATATGTAGTTACAGTACCAGTCAAAATGTTGGACAAACCTACCCATTCAAGGGTTTTTCTTAATTTTTTACTATTTTCTACATTGTAGAATAATAGTGAAGACATCACAACTATGAAATAACACATGTGGAATTATGTAGTAACCAAAAAAGTGTTAAACACATCAAAATATATTTTATATTTGAGCCACCCTTGCCTTGATGACAGCTTTGCATTCTCTCAACCAGCTTCACCTGGAATGCTTTTTCAACAGTCTTGAAAGAGTTCCAACATATGCTGAGCACTTTTTGGCTGCTTTTCCTTCACTCTGCGGTCCAACTCATCCCAAACCATCTCAATTGGCCTAGTATCTCCCTATCCCCTCTCTTCCATTCCCCTCTCCCCTTTCTCTACAGCACTGCCATGGTGTCTCTCCCTCTCCTCCTTTTTCTGTATCTCTTTAACTGTCTCTCTCTCTCCCCCTTCGCTCTCTCTTGAGCTATCTGGCCTGGTGTCTGTAGCTGTAGATGTGGAGAGCTAACGAGAGCAGACAGCATGAAATGTCTCCCCGTGCTCCTAAGCCAGGTCACCTGATCAGCGGCAGCGCTCGTCCTCAGATGAGAGGAGACGTGCACGGGGTGTCACATGAGCCTCCTTGCCATCCCTCTCTCTCTCTCCCTATCTTTTTCGCTCTCTCTCTCTCCCTCTCGCTCTCTTCCCCAGAAGTCACAGTCTGTCGTAGTTGTAGGTTAGAATGGATACTTCAGAGTACCCTTCTGAAATGTTCTCATAGGATAGATGCTTCGGCGGTTGTCGGTGTCCTCCTTTATTTAATTTCTATCTGCAGACTAGTAATTATATGTCTAAGATTTGCTCTTATTCTGTAGTGATTGACAGTCTCAGAGTTTAACCATAACCAGTGGGTTTTATGACGCCTAATGTGATGTCTGGGCTCACGGGGGTGTGACCACTGACTAGTTAATATTTATATGAAAATCCACTCTCTTATTTAGAAGGTTAATATCACATTACATCTTTTCACAAATATTTTCATGTTTAATCACATACGTTTCACAATATTTAGATATAAACCTGACAGCTGGGAAATGTACACTTTAATAAGAGATACCGTTATGTGTGTTTCCTGTCCTTCACGGGGCGGCAGGGTACCCTAGTGGTTAGAGCGTTGGATTAGTAGCCGAAAGGTTGCAAGATCGAATCCCTGAGCTGACAAGCTAAAAATCTGTTTCTCTGCTCCTAAACAAGGCAGTTAAACCACTGTTTCTAAGCCGACATTGAGAATAAGAATTTGTTCTTAACTGACTTGCCTAGTTAAATAAAGGTCAATATAGAATCACCAAATGAAACACACTCCTCATTACTGTCCACGGACAATTCTCAAAAGAGGATGTATTGTTTAATTCTCGCATTTTGAGGATCAGGAGTTTGGCCAAGTCTAGGTCTTTGTTCTCTCTCTCTCAATACTGCATGTCCAAAAGGGGGAGAGGGCTCCTTCCAGGAATTTACAACCTGTCGTTAAGTCATAAAACTGTGGAGAGCAAGAAAGAGAGAGAGGGAGGTGGGGGGCCACCTATGATACCCTCTGGGCACGTCATGATACAGTGCATGTCAGAGCAAAAAACAAGCCATGAGGTCGAAGGAATTATCCATAGAGCTCTGAGATAGGATTGTGTCGAGGTACAGATCTGGGGAAGGGTATCAAAAAATGTCTGCAGCATTGAAGGTCCCCAAGAACACATTGGCCTCATTCATAAATGGAAGAAGTTTGGAACCACCAAGACTCTTCCTAGAGCTGGCCGCCCGGCCAAACTGAGCAATCGGGGAGGTGATGGTCAGTGTGGTGATGGTTACTATGACAGTGCTCCAGAGTTCCTCTGTGGAGATGGGAGAACCTTCCAGAAGGACAACCATCTCTGCAGTACTCAACCAATCAGGCCTTTATGGTAGAGTGGCCAGACGGGTGAACTCTCTGGCCAGAATGCAAAGCGTCACGTCTAGAGGACACCTGGCACCATCCCTACGGTGAAGCATGGTGGTGGTAGCATCATGCTGTGGGGATGTTTTTCAGTGGCAGGGACTGGGAGACTAGTCAGGATCAAGGCAAAGATGAATGGAGCAAAGTACAGAGAGATCCTTAATGAAAACCTGCTCCAGAGTGCTCAGGACCTCAGACTGGGGAAAAGGTTCACCTTCCAACAGGAGAACAACCCTAAGCACACAGCCAAGATATTGCAGGAGTGGCTTCGGGACAAGTCTCTGAATGTCCTTGAGTGGCCCAGCCAGAGCCCGGACTTGAACCCGATCGAACATCTCTGGAGAGACCTGAAAAAACCTGTGCAGCGACGCTCCCTGTCTAACCTGACAGAGCTTGAGAGGATCTGCAGAGAAGAATGGGAGAAACTCCCCAAATACAGGTGTGCCAAGCTTGTAGCGTAATACCCAAGAAGACTCGAGGCTGTAATCGCTGCCAAAGTTGCTTCAACAAAGTACTGAGTAAAGGTTTTTGCTTCGTCATTATGGGGCATTGTGTGTAGATTGATGAGGGAAAATAAATATTTAATCCATTTTAGAATAAGGCTGTAACGTAACAAAATGTGGAAAAAGTCAAGAGGTCTGAATACTTCCGAAGGCACTGTGCAGGGGGCCTGTATTTACAGTATGCCAGAGAGCTCTTAGACCAGGCACACACGTGCATCAACACACAAATGCAGGCATGTACAAAAACAACCCGGCCCACACACACATACAGTATACAAACAAGTCCTATCCACACAAACACACCCAGCCAGTGAGATGAGAGAGAGCAGAGTGAGTCAGAGAGCATGTATCGGAATCTGTGTGTGTGTGTGTGTGTGTATTTGCATGTGTACATATGTGTGTGTGTGCCTATGTATGCGCACATGTGTATAGCAGTTGTACTTGTACATCACTGAGGGGGTTCAGGGTTCAAAGATAGCAGCCACCCAACCAGCCAGACGAGGCTGAGAGATTTACAGACTGAGGCAGGAAGCATGATCAGGGCTCTGCAACGTCAATGCCAGGCAGGAAATCCATAAGAGCCCCATAGTCAATTATCCAACCTGTCAAAGCCTGGCCTCCCCAAAGACATCCACCAATCACAGCCCTTAGTACTGGACTCCCCAAGGACATCCACTAATCACAGCCCTGAGTCATTCCACCTGAGTCATGATCAGGGGAGGGGCATTGGAGTAGGGTGAAGTTGCCCTAAGATGCTGATCTTGGGTCAGTTTTGCATTTCCCCACAAATGATTAAGATTGGGATTGGGGATAGGAAGCTGATCCTAGAACTATATCTAGGAGAAACTTCACTCGTGCCAAGGTTGAGCTCCAAGGGATGGTGATGGCATACAGGACAACAAGAATGTTGTGTATTCTACAACTACTTCATTTGAATACAGCTCAAATGATTGTCTGACTTTAGGATTGATTGATTAGTGTCAACGGCAACTCTGTGGTTGTTGTTGACACTTGATCTTACTCAAAATAAGGATTTACATAAAGGTATGAGTATTGGTGGTTTGGAGAGGGTTGTAAGGACAAGCGACAATGGGATTTACATAAAGGTATGAGTATTGGTGGTTTGGAGAGGGTTGTAGGGACAAGCGACAATGGGGACTATTTTGCCACTGTTAATTTACCAAGGGTGCTTTCACAAACCCTATAGTTCTACTCCAACCTAAGAGCCCATACTTCAGAGAACATGAGCACACTCACCAGCTCACATCCACAAATCCACATCAAACAGGAAAAGGGATGGAAACTGTGTGAGAGGTCCACTTTCATAACATCTTTGACTCAGGTCAAAAAATGGAACTGTCCCAAAAAAACTTGCGAGATAACTATTTTTTTTGTCGAACACACTCCTGTGTTACGAGCACACATGGTCAATCCAGCAAATTGGATCCTCTTCGACGTGGTACTGTAGCCATATTGTTGTCAGAGGAAGGTGGACCCTAGCAGTGTTTATTATTCAGGGAGCTGAGACTGAAACACACACACGCGCGCACACACACACACACACACAAACACACACACACACACACACACACACACACACACACACACACACACACACACACACACACACACACACACACACACACACACACACACACAGTTTGGCCTGCTTTCTAGTTGACGAAATTAGTTTATCCACATAGCATAATGCAGGAGGAGGCGGACGGAGGAGGCCCATAGCTCTTCTCCATATAAATGCTGCTTTCCCTCCCTCTGTTCCACTCCCTCCCCCTGTTCCACTCCCTCCCACCCTCTGATCCACTCCCTCCCTCTCTCTCTGATCCACTCCCTCCCTCTTTCTCTGATCCATTCCCTCCCTCTCTCTGGTCCACTCCCTCCCTTTCTCTCTGATCCACTCCCTCCCTCGCTCTGGTCCACTCCCTCCCTCGCTCTGGTCCACTCCCTCCCTCGCTCTGGTCCACTCCCTCCCTCTCTCTGGTCCACTCCCTCCCTCTCTCTCTGATCCATTCCCTCCCACCCTCTGGTCCACTCCCTCCCTCCCTCTCTGCCTCTGGTCTACTCCTTCCCTCTCTCTGGTCCACTCCCTCCCTCTCTCTCTGATCCACTCCCTCCCTCGCTCTGGTCCACTCCCTCCCTCTCTCTGGTCCACTCCCTCCCTCTCTCTCTGATCCACTCCCTCCCTCTTTCTCTGATCCATTCCCTCCCACCCTCTGGTCCATTCCCTCCCTCTCTCTCTGGTCCATTCCCTCACTCTCTCTCTGGTCCATTCCCTCCCACTCTCTGATCCATTCCCTCCCACCCTCTGGTCCACTCCCTCCCTCCCTCTCTGCCTCTGGTCTACTCCTTCCCTCTCTCTGGTCCACTCCCTCCCTCTCTCTCTGATCCACTCCCTCCCTCGCTCTGGTCCACTCCCTCCCTCTCTCTGGTCCACTCCCTCCCTCTCTCTCTGATCCACTCCCTCCCTCTTTCTCTGATCCATTCCCTCCCACCCTCTGGTCCATTCCCTCCCTCTCTCTCTGGTCCATTCCCTCACTCTCTCTCTGGTCCATTCCCTCCCACCCTCTGATCCATTCCCTCCCACCCTCTGATCCACTCCCTCCCTCTCTCTCTGATCCATTCCCTCCCACCCTCTGATCCATTCCCTCCCACCCTCTGATCCACTCCCTCACTCTCTCTGATCCATTCCCCCCCACCCTCTGGTCCATTCCCTCCCTCTCTCTGGTCCACTCCCTCCCTCTCTCTGATCCACTCCCTCCCTCTCTCTGATCCACTCCCTCCCTCTCTCTCTGATCCATTCCCTCCCACCCTCTGGTCCATTCCCTCCCTCTCTCTCTGATCCATTCCCTCCCTACCTCTCTCTGATCCATTCCCTCCCACCCTCTGAGCCATTCCCTCCCACCCTCTCATCCATTCCCTCCCTCTCTCTCTGATCCATTCCCTCCCACCCTCTGATCTATTCCCTCCAAACCTCTCTCTCTGGTCCACTCCCTCCCTCTCTCTGATCCACTCCCTCCCACCCTCTCTCTCTGGTCCACTCCTCCCTCTCTCTGATCCACTCCCTCCCACCCTCTGATCCATTCCCTCCCACCCTATGATCCATTCCCTCCCACCCTCTGATCCATTCCCTCCCACCCTCTGATCCATTCCCTCCCACCCTCTGATCCATTCCCTCCCACCCTCTGATCCATTCCCTCCCACCCTCTGATCCATTCCCTCCCACCCTCTGATCCATTCCCTCCCACCCTCTGATCCATTCCCTCCCACCCTCTGATCCATTCCCTCCCACCCTCTGATCCACTCCCTCCCTCTCTCTCTGATCCACTCCCTCCCTCTCTCTCTGATCCACTCCCTCCCTCTCTCTCTGATCCACTCCCTCCCACCCTCTGATCCATTCCCTCCCACCCTCTCTCTCTGGTCCACTCCCTCCCTCTCTCTCTGATCCATTCCCTCCCTCTCTCTCTCTGATCCACTCCCTCCCACCCTCTGGTCCACTCCCTCACTCTCGCTGGTCCACTCCCTCACTCTCGCTGGTCCACTCCCTCCCTACCTCTCTCTGATCCACTCCCTCACACTCTCTGGTCCACTCCCTCACTCTCTCTGGTCCACTCCCTCCCTACCTCTCTCTGATCCACTCCCTCACACTCTCTGGTCCACTCCCTCACTCTCTCTGGTCCACTCCCTCACTCTCTCTGGTCCACTCCCTCCCTACCTCTCTCTGGTCCACTCCCTCCCTACCTCTCTCTGGTCCACTCCCTCCCTACCTCTCTCTGGTCCACTCCCTCCCTACCTCTCTCTGGTCCACTCCCTCACTCTCTCTGGTCCACTCCCTCCCTACCTCTCTCTGGTCCACTCCCTCCCTACCTCTCTCTGGTCCACTCCCTCACTCTCGCTGGTCCACTCCCTCACTCTCTCTGGTCCACTCCCTACCTCTCTCTGGTCCACTCCCTCCCTACCTCTCTCTGGTCCACTCCCTCCCTACCTCTCTCTGATCCACTCCCTCCCTACCTCTCTCTGATCCACTCCCTCCCACCCTCTGGTCCACTCCCTCACTCTCTCTGGTCCACTCCCTCACTCTCTCTGGTCCACTCCCTCACTCTCTCTGGTCCACTCCCTCCCTACCTCTCTCTGATCCACTCCCTCACACTCTCTGGTCCACTCCCTCACTCTCTCTGGTCCACTCCCTACCTCTCTCTGGTCCACTCCCTCCCTACCTCTCTCTGGTCCACTCCCTCCCTACCTCTCTCTGGTCCACTCCCCCCCTACCTCTCTCTGGTCCACTCCCTCACTCTCTCTGGTCCACTCCCTCCCTACCTCTCTCTGGTCCACTCCCTCACTCTCTCTCTGATCCATTCCCTCCCACCCTCTGATCCATTCCCTCCCACCCTCTGATCCATTCCCTCCCACCCTCTCTCTCTGGTCCACTCCCTCCCACCCTTTCTCTCTGGTCCACTCCTCCCTCTCTCTGATCCACTCCCTCCCACCCTCTGATCCATTCCCTCCCACCCTCTGATCCATTCCCTCCCACCCTCTGATCCATTCCCTCCCACCCTCTGATCCATTCCCTCCCCCTCTCTCTGATCCATTCCCTCCCATCCTCTGATCCATTCCCTCCCATCCTCTGATCCATTCCCTCCATCTCTCTCTGATCCATTCCCTCCCACCCTCTGATCCATTCCCTCCCACCCTCTGATCCATTCCCTCCCACCCTCTCTCTCTGGTCCACTCCCTCCCTCTCTCTGATCCACTCCCTCCCTCTCTCTCTGATCCACTCCCTCCCTCTCTCTTATCCACTCCCTCCCACCCTCTGATCCATTCCCTCCCACCCTCTCTCTCTGGTCCACTCCCTCCCTCTCTCTCTCTGATCCACTCCCTCCCACCCTCTGGTCCACTCCCTCACTCTCTCTGGTCCACTCCCTCACTCTCTCTGGTCCACTCCCTCTCTCTCTCTGGTCCACTCCCTCCCTACCTCTCTCTGGTCCACTCCCTCACTCTCTCTGGCCCACTCCCTCCCTACCTCTCTCTGGTCCACTCCCTCCCTACCTCTCTCTGGTCCACTCCCTACCTCTCTCTGGTCCACTCCCTCCCTACCTCTCTCTGGTCCACTCCCTCCCTACCTCTCTCTGGTCCACTCCCTCACTCTCTCTGGTCCACTCCCTCCCTACCTCTCTCTGGTCCACTCCCTCCCTACCTCTCTCTGGTCCACTCCCTCCCTACCTCTCTCTGGTCCACTCCCTCCCTACCTCTCTCTGGTCCACTCCCTCCCTACCTCTCGCTGGTCCACTCCCTCCCTACCTCTCTCTGATCCATTCCCTCCCACCCTCTGATCCATTCCCTCCCACCCTCTCTCTCTGGTCCACTCCCTCCCTCTCTCTGATCCACTCCCTCCCACCCTCTCTCTCTGGTCCACTCCTCCCTCTCTCTGATCCACTCCCTCCCACCCTCTGATCCATTCCCTCCCACCCTCTGATCCATTCCCTCCCACCCTCTGATCCATTCCCTCCCACCCTCTAATCCATTCCCTCCCACCCTCTAATCCATTCCCTCCCACCCTCTAATCCATTCCCTCCCACCCTCTAATCCATTCCCTCCCACCCTCTGGTCCATTCCCTCCCACCCTCTGGTCCACTCCCTCCCTACCTCTCTCTGGTCCCCTCCCTCACTCTCTCTGGTCCACTCCCTCCCTACCTCTCTCTGGTCCACTCCCTCCCTACCTCTCTCTGGTCCCCTCCCTCACTCTCTCTGGTCCACTCCCTCACTCTCTCTGGTCCACTCCCTCCCTACCTCTCTCTGGTCCACTCCCTCCCTCACTCTCTCTGGTCCACTCCCTCCCTCACTCTCTCTGGTCCACTCCCTCCCTCACTCTCTCTGGTCCACTCCCTCCCTACCTCTCTCTGGTCCACTCCCTCCCTACCTCTCTCTGGTCCACTCCCTCCCTACCTCTCTCTGGTCCACTCCCTCCCTACCTCTCTCTGGTCCACTCCCTCACTCTCTCTGGTCCACTCCCTCACTCTCTCTGGTCCACTCCCTCACTCTCTCTGGTACACTCCCTCCCTACCTCTTTCTGGTCCACTCCCTCCCTACCTCTCTCTGGTCCACTCCCTCCCTACCTCTCTCTGGTCCACTCCCTCCCTACCTCTCTCTGGTCCACTCCCTCACTCTCTCTGGTCCACTTTAGAGGGGCAACGGATGCCCAGTAAGGGTCTCTTTAGGAGGTGATCAGAGAAGAAGCCAAATGTTTTAGAACAACTACTGTCTCATCACACTGATGTTTTAGATGGCTGTTTTGCTTTTCCCTCTAATGGTTAAGGTGCTGAAGGCATAGCAACGATACTTTGCAGGGGATGTTTTATAGTCCTATACCTTGTGTAAATTGTATGTACACAGCATTGATTGATAATAAACAGTATCAAATCAAATCCAATTTCATTAGTCACATGTGCCGAATACAACAGGTGTAGACCTTACAGTGAAATGCTTACTTACGAGCCCCTAATCAACAGTGCAGTTTCAAAAAATATGGATAAGAATAAGAGATAAAAGTAACAAGTAATTAAAGAGCAGCAGTAGAAAATAATAAATAACAATACACAGGGGGTTGCTGGTACAGAGTATAGTTCAATATCATTACTGGCTAGTTGGATATTTATCATAGACAGTTTCTCTGGTGCTGAGATGCAAAGAGAATTCTCAGGACGAGTTCCAGGCCGACTTCACTGTCAGATTGCTATATCATATGATGCGGTTAGCTGATATGTTAAACATCTATCCAGGTGTTGGAAGATTGGGCATGCGCCTGCAATGCAGTCAGCCTGGAACTCAGCCTTATTAATCTGCATGACATAGTAACTAACATGGACGCCATATATTAATTTGCTAATTTCTGTTTCAATTTGAGAGGCAAAATTCCTCTGTAGATTAGACACCTCGTCTTCTAACTAATCTACTTAATAACACAAATCACTCGTCCCAAAGTTAATGATTACTGTCCTGACATTACTGTCCTGACATTACTGTCCTGACATCCCCTATCCTTTCCCTTCTGTTCCGCTAGCCTTCATTATAATGCGTCTGGCTGGCAGAATCAGAGAGGTGATGATGATAGCTGCTGGATCTTCACTGAGGGAACCAACACCTCAGCCTCATTTAAGGGAACAGGAACATGGAGAGGGGTGGAGGAGTGGAGGGATGGGGAGGGGGGGGTACAGAGGCTCACAGGCCATGGTTCGCTCTCTCCCTTCCTTCATCCCTCGCTCTCCCTCTATCTCTCCCGCTCGCCCTCCCTCGTCCTCGCTCTCCCTTGCTGCCTCCATCCCTCCCTGGTGGACTGTCTCTAGGCTGGGCATGTCTGTCTTTGTCCTGGCATCATGTCAGAAGGGAGAGGGGAGGGAGAGGAAGTGGGGAGGAGAGGGGCACTGATTCACCCGACAGTCTGTCTGTGTTGTCTGTGCTGTCTGGCTGGCAGGCTGTCTGTCTTTTCCTACTGTCATTCAGATGGTCAGAGTGGGTTTATTATCGGGGGATCAGCTGCTTGGGTTGGAGACAGGCAGGCATTCACCAGATGGGTACGGGTGGGCAGGTGCTGTGGTAACCAGCCTGGGTAGATGCCCAATAGAGCTGCCAGCGGGAGCTTAGTGGTGGCATGGGGTAAATAAAGCATATGACCTACATGCAACAACGTCAGCATCCCAAATGGAACCCTATTCCCTACATAGGGCGCTGGTCAAATGTAGTGCAAGATATAGTAATGCTATTTGGGACACATCCACAGTCATGATAGTCCATGTTGGAAAAACTGCTGCTGAGGATATGTAGAGAATAAAAAGGACCATTGTGATTGTGCTGATCCAGTCATAGTAGGCCTATATGTCAATGTTGCCAGTAACAGAATGGGCTAACATGCTGACCACACTGCGAGCGTCAACGAGCGTCTGCGTAGCCAGGCACTAAAATAGAACTTGATTCTATTTGTGACGCTTGACACGTTGCAAGTCCCGCCTCTCCCATCTCCACATTGTTTTTTATGACCATTTACTGTACCCACATGGGTGATTGAAAGATGAACTGAGGTCCACACACAAAATCAACATGCGCGCAATGATGCTTAAATTCTACCAGCTTAAATACAGAGACACAAACTGGAGCATATCATGATCATTCTGCCGAGCTGATTGAATGAGATTCATTAAAACTGAACCATCTTAATTATATCCAGACATCTCACACTAATGATTTCTTTGAAGGGTTCCATTTCTCCCATTTTACATTTTAGTCATTTAGCAGACGCTCTTATTCAGTCCTATTAAGTACACATTTCCTCAATAAAGTAGATATCAGAAAAGTCATTTGGGGAAAAGTCAAGGTGGGAGGGGGGGGGGGGGTTGGTTGTGAGGAGGAGTGCTGTGGGAATTCTCTCACCCTCCCTCTTTACCCCTCACTTTATCCTTTCCTCCTATCTCTCCCTAGCTCCCTCCTCTCCATCCCTCATCTGCTTCATCCCTTCTTCCTTTCCCTTCCTAGCTCCCTCCTTCTCTCCCTAGCTCCCTCCCTCCCTCATTCCTTCTCTACCTCCCTTCCTCCCTCTGTCATTTTCTCTTTCCCTCTTTCACTCAGTCCATAATTTCCTACTTCCTTCTCTCCCTCCCTCCCTCCTTCCCTGATTGATAAGGTAACAGGGTTCATGCAGGGCTGTTTGCTCCCTCTTTGTAACGATTAGCCAGACATCCACCCCCCTCCCCACCATCACCACCACCACCATCATCCACTGCCACCACCCCAACCACCCCTCCCCCACCATACACACACCAAGAGGGAGCGTTTCTGGGAGTAATGGAGATCTGCAGACAGCCAGGGAGCAGCCAGAGTCATTTGATCCAGGAGGAGCGTTCCATCACCATCGATCCTCCACACGCCCAATCAGCCTCTCTCTACTCTAATTCTGCCACCCTATTCCGTATATAGTGCACTACTTCTGACGAGGGCCCATAGGGAAACCCATAGGCTCTTGCCATTTGGGACGCAGACCCACTCCAGATGTGAATATCATCACGACGACTTGGCAGCACATTTCAATAGAAGAAAAAAGCTATAGGAATATGTCTGTGAAGGAGTCATAATATATGCATCTATGTACATATAATGCATAATAGTTGAAATATGAGTTCTAACTAATTGATGATTTATGTGGGATAATGCTGGAATACTCTTGGGTTTCTAAGAATTTGTTTGGAGTGTGTGTGTGGTTTGGTTGGTTCTTCTATCCTTGTGGGGACCTAAAATTCCCAAAAGTCCCTACAAGGATAGTAAAACAAGAAAAAGTATCCCTCATGGGGGTGTGGGAAAGGCTATTTTAAGTTTAGGGGTTAGGTTTAGGATTGGGGTTACAATTTGGGTTAGGGTAACAATTTGGGTTAGGGTAAGGGGTTAGTGGTCAGGTTTAGGGTTAGGGTAAGGTTTAGGGAAAATAGGTTTGGAATGGAAATGTATTTTAGGTCCCCACAAGGAGAGAAGAACAAAATGTGTTTGTGGTGTTGTGTGTGTTTCTAAACACACACACACACACACACACACACACACACACACACACACACACACACACACACACACACACACACACACACACACACACACACACACACACACACACACACACACACACACACACACACACACACACACACACACACACACACACACACACACCATCTCACCTCACCTCACCAGCAGAAGGCCCGATATAGGGAGCCATTTCCCCATGTTACCTATTACTAGAGTATTACTACTACTGGCTGAAATTCAATAAATGGAAAGGGATGAAACACATCAAACTCATGGATTCCATTAGCCAATTACGATACGATGGAGTTGAGCAGCGACTAGTGTGGGCGGACTGGAGCTCCGACATCACATCAAATTAAGTTTTCATCAAAAACTACTGATTTCAGAACCCAAAGAATATCCCGCAATTACACACCACATTGTTCTGTGTAATTGCGGGCTATTCTTTGAGTGCTGAAACCTCTATGGAGGTTAATTACTGTACAGATGGCTGACAGGAGGTAAAGCGGAAGAAGGGGTGGGTAGGGGGTGAAGGGGGGGAGGGCTGGTGGCATGCCTGGGAGATAACAGTACTGCTCTGTCATCTGGGGAGAATATCCTTCCTCTCGCTCTCAACTCATTCACCTCCCTCTAAATAGCACCAGAGCCTGAGAGCATCGCTCCATCTATCTCTGTCCGTCTCTCTCTGTCTCTATTTTCTCTATCTTTCTCTATTCTTTATTAGGCCTGCATCACTGCTTCGATAGACAGGCTTCAGGTTCAGAAGATATGAGCATCATATCTATCTCTTTCTACTTTTCCCCTTCTCATTCTGTCTTTCCCTCCTATAAAAAAACATATGACAGGACTAGGGGATAAACTTCATTCTGTCATACTCTTTTTTCTCTCTTCCCCTCTCATTTTCATATTTTCCCCCCTGTATTTTTGCATTCCTCTTCCACTCTTACCCTCTATCTCGCTTAGCACCTTTCCTAACCTTGTGCTCTCTTACCCCAAATGGAGTGTATTTTATTCTCACATTTCAGCACCTCACACAGAGCCTGTCTGCTATGTGACAGCTGGTAATAAGAAATACACCACAGAGAAACAATCACTTGATTTAACAGCCAAATAAACAAGAGATTGACACATGATCGCTGATGACTAATTAACACTCACTGAAAGGCCCACTCTGTGATATTTACAGCCGATTTTGACTGTTTAAATGACTGATTTATCAATAGATTCTTGAAGAATATCACTTATAAATGGCTTGTTGGGAAACCAATGTCTTTCAATCTACAGAGTGGGCCTTTAATGTATTTTTAAGCAGTCAATTTATCATAATGGTCAACGGTTTGGCCACTTGTTTTCACTAGCGACCGCCGTTATTCCAGGAATTTGATATATGCAATTTGGACACTTATTAAAGGTTGAGACCTCGGGTTCAATGAGGACATTCGATAAGGGTTTCTCTGGGGCGGTGGAGGCTCCTCAGAGAAGAAAGGTGACGACCCTCCTCCTCAGTGAATATTCATTTTGTTTTTAAATAGTGAAACATTTAAAAAGTTACCCTTTTTGGATAAAACTATACTAAATATATTCACGTCACCAAATAATTGAATAAAACAGACTCTTTTGCTATGAAGGTCTACAGTAGCATCAGCAGCACTCTGTAGGGTAGTAGCATGTTGTAGCCGGAGGACAGCTAGCTTCTGTCCTCCTCTGGGTACATTGACGTCAATACAAAACTGAGGAGGCTCATGGTTCTCACCCGCTTCCATCGACTAACACAGTAATTATGACAGCTTCGGAGGACGTTCCCCAACCTATCAGAGCTCTTGCAGCATGAACTAACATTATGTCCACACAATCAAAGGATCAGATAATTAATGTAGTATTGAAAGCATAAGCTACAGCAAGCTAGCATTGCAGTGCATACAATGTGGTGAGTAGTTGACTCAAAGAGAGAGAAAGACAATAGTTGAACAATTTTGAACAAATTACTTTCTTCCAAAACTAAGGAGAAGCAAGAGAGAGAGGGAGAGCTAGCTACCTATTTTTTACTTTCACTTAGCTAGCGAATGCAGCTCGCTAGTTTAGCCTACTCAAACACCTGTCTCAAACAGAGATGGATGCTATGTTAGCTAGCTGGCTATGGTTATCCAACACTGGAACTTTTCCAAGTCAAGGTAAGCTTTTGGATTTATTAATTTCTTGCCACTGGGGCCCGGCGGTGTAACTGCTAAACTGCTATCTGTATCAGATAGATGTAGGCAAGACTGTGCACGCATTGAATGTGTCACTGTCTGTCACCTTGATACTCAAAATTCTCTCAACCTGTACACCTACATTATAAACTTTCATTCATAGGCTAGGTTGAAGCAACCTCATGATGGGTATAGAGGAAATATGAGTATCATGTAGTAGCTTAAACCTATTGATGTCACATTGAACTGGGAGAATGGAATATGAATGACAGTCATCCAATATGCTGTAATAGAAATAAGGCCATGCTCATAAAAAAAAGCATCCTCCCTCATCTTAAACGGCACCGACCGCCACTGCTCTGAGGATACAGCACTTCTTTTGACGAGGGCCCATAGGGTGGATGTCAATATAGGGCCTATGGGGCCATTTGGAGCGCAGACAGAGAGCTAAGTGACTGGTACAAGGTTTAATAGTCCCCTATGGTTTACATCTCTTCCTCTCTACATGTGTTTCCTGAAGCTCTCTGCTAGTATTGATCCAGGACATTCATCATCTTCCCCTTCAATGTTTCCGGATGACAGCGAAGCCTGACATGGACCAGGGGGTGGGAGTGTAAGTCGCTCTGGATAAGAGCATCTGCTGTGTGTGTTTCTGCGTGGGTGGGTGTGTGTGAGACTGTGGGTGTGTGTGAGTTTGTCTGTGTGTCTGCGTGGGTGTGTGTGTGTGTGTGTGTGTGTGAGACTGTGAGTGCCTGTGTGCTTGTGTGTGTTTCTGCGTGGGTGTGTGTGTGTGAGACTGTGAGTGTGTGTGAGTTTGTCTGTGTGTCTGCGTGGGTGTGTGTGTGTGAGACTGTGAGTGCATGTGAGTTTGTCTGTGTCTGCGTGGGTGTGTGTGTGTGTGTGTGAGACTGTGAGTGCGTGTGAGTTTGTCTGTGTGTCTGCGTGGGTGTGTGTGTGTGAAACTGTGAGTGCATGTGAGTGTCTGTGTGTCTACGTGGGTGTGTGTGTGTGAGACTGTGAGTGCGTGTGAGTGTGTGTGCGTGTACACCGTGTCAGGGAGAGGAAACTGAGATACTAAACTAAAACCTGAAACCGTGGAAACCATGTCATGATGCTTTTGTGTTGTAGATACTGTATGTGGTAGTTGAGTAGTGGCCTGAGGGCACACACTTAATGTGTTGTGAGATCTGTTGTAAAATGTATTGTAATGTTTTAAAAATGGTATATGACTTAATTCTTCTGGACCCCAGGAAAAGTGTGCTGCCTTGTCAGGAACTAATGGGGATCCATAATAAATACTAATACAAATGTGAATGACTGATCTTTCCCACATCAAATCCGACTGTTACTGAAGTTGAATACACTGTCAGGGGAGTGAGATGTCAAATCCGTTTCAAGGGTCTTTTCAATGCAGAGCAAAGCACTGTGTTGCAAGAAAAAAATTGTGTTTTAGCAGTACTTTATAGGTATAAAACTATAGATGAAAGGAGATTTAGCCATTTATGTTTCATCATTTTCCTTTACCGTTTAGTTTCCATCACAGATTTAAAAAAAGCCCTATTTTTGAAAAGAGCGTTATTAATATTAACACAAGGCAGGTAAACTGACGTAAGAGCATCCTCCCTAAAACGTGTGCGCGCCCAGGAACTGTTTTAAAGCCATGTCAAGATGAAAGCGGGGAAATTCACAGAGTTCAAATCCAATCTCACGTGTGCCCTCACGTTGACAAACGTCCAGTGGGTCCTTTGAAGACTAGAGTTTTCATGAAATTACAGCAACTTAGGCTGAGTCTCAAATGGCACCCTATTCTCTATTGGGTACACTACTTTGACTAGAGCCACCCTATTCTGTGCACTATGTACAGAATAGGTGAGCCATTTGGGACACAACCTTAATCAGGACAGGGAGGAGAGGGAGGGTTGAGGGGATCTGTATCTCTCAGTCACAAACCACCTGAGGCACCCCGTTGTGTGTGTGTGTGTGTGTGTGTGTGTGTGTGTGTGTGTGTGTGTGTGTGTGTGTGTGTGTGTGTGTGTGTGTGTGTGTGTGTGTGTGTGTGTGTGTGTGTGTGTGTGCGCGCATGTACCCTGCTGTGCCCAATACAACACCCCAGATAGACCTGCAACTCATTTGTCATACACAGAGAGAGGAACTGTACACAACTCGCTTTATCCACACCTCAGAGTCACCATAGATATAGAGGTACTAGAGAGAGGGTCCCCATTACAGTCAATGAGCCATAATGGGTGGACCTCTATATCTTATTTATCTTATTTATTTATATTCTCTTTTTCTATTTGCGAGATATAGTATTCTCCTTTTGAATGTATAAGCTTTTCTGTATGTATACAAGGAGAGTTAGATGAAGGCATATGATTGTTGGTTTGTACATACACTGACTATACAAAACATTAAGCTCTGTCCATGACTGACCAGGTGAATCCAGGTGAAAGCTATGACCTTATTGATGTCCTTATTAAATCCACTTCAATCAGTGTAGATGAAGGGGGGAGACAGGTTAAATAATGATTTTTAATCCTTGAGACAATAGAGACATGGATCGTGTATGTGTGCCATTCAGAGGGTGAATGGGCAAGAAAAAAGATTTAAGTGCCTTTGAATGGGGTATGATAGTAGGTGCCAGGCGCACCAGTTTGGGTCAAGAACTGCAACACTGCTGGGTTTTTCACACTCAACTATTTCCCTTGTGTATCAAGAATGGTCCACCACCCAAAGGACATCCAGCCAACTTGACACAACTGTGGAAAGCATTGGAGTCAACATGGGCCAGCATCTCTGTGGAACGCTTTCGACACCTTGTAGAGTCCATGCCCTGACGAATTGAGGCTGTTCTGAGGGAAAAAGTAGGGGCATGCAGCTCAATATTAGGAAGGTGTTCCTAATGTCTGGTATACTCAGTGTATTTCTTACACAGTAATATGGGCCCACATAGAAAGCTACAACAGGTGTGGTCTTATGTTGGTTTGATGTGTACACTCGTAGAAAAAATGGTTATAAGAGGGTTCTCCTGCTGTTCCGATAGGAGAACCCTTTTTGGTTCAGGCTAGCACCCTTTTTGGTTCCAGCTAGAACCCATTTTGGTTCCAGGTAGAACCTTTTGGAGTTCCATGTGGAAACCTCTGTGGAAAGGGTCTAACTAGAACCAAAAAGGGGGACAGCCAAAGAACCCTTTTAGGTTCTAGATGGCACCTTTTTTTCTAAGAGTGTACAGCTTATCTCTAGAGCCTGGAGTTACGTTTTGACCATGTGACATTAACAGGATAAAACGTAGGTCCTTATTATTGTACCTGGATACCAACAACTGAGCGCTCTCTGGATCAGAGCTCTGTCCCTTTGGCTGTTGTGGCCTGCACACAGCCGGTGTCTCAGCAGCCCTCTTCTCAGGTGAGTTCTGTGGCTCTGGCCTCGCAATCTGTCTCGAGACACAGCAGAGGCCGGATCATTCCGGCGATTGTGACAGGGAGTTCGATGGTGAGGCATTTATCTGTACCTGGGGCAAAGGTTCAGGATATCACCAGGTTGCTTCCCGAGGCTGTGAGTCAGACACCGGGGGCTGATACTGTCATGGTTCATGTGTGGTCAAATGACATCATGAAGGGCAGCTCAGAACAGCTGAAGATGGATTTTAAAGAACTGATTGGGTCTGTAATTGACACCAACAAACGCCCCATAATATCTGGCCCTCTGCCCTCCCTAAATCGTGACATTGAACGGTTCAACAGATTTTTTGCCCTCCATAACTGGCTACAAGAATATTGCAGCTCTGTGGGTGTAACACTGATTGACAATTTTGATACCTTCTGGAAACAAAGCTTGTATTATAAGGAGGACGGGATCCACCCAAATCATTTGCGTTCCTGGATCCTTTCACAGAATTATAAGGCTGTGTTGAGACAATGACTTATCAATGACCCAAGCACAGCTCATTTAATCTCTACCATTGTGTCGCTGAGTTGTTATAATGCTTCAGCAAATGTACATTATCCCAGCGGCGTTGGAAGACACAATGTTAGTAACCTAATGTATGTCCCTCTTACTGCCCTGAATGCCTCTATTGATCCTACAGTTATTGTTTGCAGTAATCATATGCATATGAACCAGTGTAACACTGGTAGCACTGAGGTGGAGTGCCCTACTAGGAAGTCCACTGTGTACAACTCATCCTGCACTAATAAAAATAACCAGAGCATGTTTACCTCTGTTAAGCAAGTAAAACAATCAAGCATTCCAGAAAAGTGTTAAAAATAGCCCACATTAACATAAGAAACCAGGTTCATGAAGTCAATAATTGCCTAGTAACAGATGACATTCATATTCTGACAATCTCTGAAACTCACTTAGATAATACCTTTTATGATACAGTGGTAGCAATACATGGTTATAAGATCTATAGAAAATACATTATATTCAGAAGCACATTCCTGTAAAGCTTAGAGAGGATCTCATGTTAAATACTGTTGAAGTAATACGGCTGCAGGTTCATGTGCCTCACCTAAAGCCCATTCTAGCGTGACGCTGATGTAGACCACCAAGTGTTAACAGTCAGTATCTGGATAACGTGTGAAATGCTTGATAATGTATGTGATATGAATAGAGAGGTATACTTTCTGAGTGATTTACATATTGACTGGCTTTCATCAGGTTGCCCACTCAAGAGAAATCTTCAAACTGTAACTAGTGCCTGCAACCTGGTTCAGGTTATCAATCAACCTACCTGGGTAGTTACAAACAGCACTAATGCTGCAGAAATGTGTTTGAAAGCAGTATCCAAATTCATCGGAAGTAGTGATCACAATACAGTAGCCATATCTAGAAAAACCAAAGGTCAAAAGGCTGGGCCTAATATTGTGTATAAGAGGTCATACAATAAGTTTTGTAGTGATTCTGATGTTGTTGATGTGAAGAATACTTGTTGGTCCGTGGTGTGTAATAACAAGAAACCAGACGCTGCATTTGACACATTTATGAAACTGCTTATCCCAGTTACTAATAAGCATGCGCCCATTAAGAAAACGACTGTAAAAACTGTTAAATCCCCGTGGATTGATGAAGATCTGAAAACTGGTATGGTTAAGAGGGATGAGGCAAACTATATGGCAAATAGGTCTGGCTGCACAACTGATAGGCAAATTTACTGCAAATTGAAAAATCTTGTGACTAACCTGAATAAAAAGAAGAAACTACACTGTTAAACTAAAGACATAAGGAATGATAGTATAAAAGCTTTGGAGCACCTTAAATTACATTTTGGGCAAAAAGGCAAACTCCGCTCCATCATTCATTGAATCAGATGGCTCATTCATCACAAAAGCCACTGATATTGCAAACTACTTTGATGATTTTTTCATTGGCAAGATTAGCAACCTTAGGCATTACATGCCAGAAACAAACGATGTCAATACATACACATCCAAGTATATCTGAACAAATGATTAAAGACAAGCATTGTCATTTTTAATTCTGTAAAGTAAGTGTGGAAGAGGTGAAAAAATGATTGTTGTCTAACAACGATGACAAGCCACCGGTGTCTGACAACGTGGATGGAATTACTGAGGATAAGAGAGGACGATATTGTCACTCCTATTTGCCATATCTTCAATTTAAGCCTACTAGAAAGTGTGTGCCCTCGGGTCTGGAGTGAAGCAAAAGTTATTCCCCTACCTAAGAATAGTAAAGCCCCCATAACTGTCTCAAATAGCCAACCAATCAGCCTGTTACCAACCCTTAGTAAACTTTTTTGACGAGATACAATGCTATTTTATAGTAAACAAATTGACAACAGACTTTCGGCACGCTTATAGAGAAGGACATTCAACAAGCACTGCACTTACACAAATGACTAATGATTGGCTGAGAGAAATTGATGATTAAAAGATTGTGGGGGCTGTTGACATTATCGATCATAGTCTGTTGCTGGAAAAAAGTATGTGTTATGGCTTTATACCCCCTGCTATATTGTGGATAAAGAGTTACCTGTCTAACATAACACAGAGGGTGATCTTTAACCTGTTTGGGCTGCAGAGGCAGTATTGAGTAGCCAGATAAAATGTGCCCATTTCAAACGGCCTCGTACTCAATTCTTGCTCGTATAATATGCATATTATTATTACTATTGGATAGAAAACACTCTCTAGTTTCTAAAACCGTTTGAATTATATCTGTGAGTAAAACAGAACTCATTTGGCACAAACTTCCTGACCAGGAAGTGGAAAGTCTGAAATCGAGGCTCTGTTCTACTTCCTGCCTATAAATGGGCATGATACGTATTAGTATTCATGCACTTCATAGACCTTCCCCTGGATGTCAAGAGGCGGTGAGAGAAGAAATTGAGTGTTTATCTTGGTCTGAAGTGGAATACAGGCTCTTTGTATGACGTGTCACCCATTTCCTGTTTTCTGGAGAGCGCGAGGAGGCACCTGGATTTGCCTTCTGTTTAGCTGCCGTTATGGACGACTAATATCTCCGGCTTTGATTTTATTTGATACATGTGACCTTATCATCGTAAAGTATGTTTTTTCAATATAGTTTAATCAGATTATTGACATTTTTTCGGGAGTTTTGCCGTGTTCCGTTCTCTGAGTTTGTTGACGATGGAGAGATTTGTGCCACTTGGCTAGTGTGCTTGCGAGGGAAAGAGGCCGTTCTAAATCCAAACAACGATTGTTCCCGACAAAGGACCCCTTGTCCAACATTCTGATGAAAGATCAGCAAAAGTAAGAAACATTTTATGATGCTATTTCATATATCTGTCGTACATGTGAACTAGTCGTCGGCGCCCAGCTTTTGGGTACTCTAGCTATACCGAAGCTGGATGTCGTAATGAAGTTATTTTTAGAATTCTAACACAGCGATTTCATTAAGAACTAATGGATCTATCATTTCCTATACAACATGTATTTTTTAGTTATGTTTATGAATAGCTATTTGGTCAGAATATGTGTGTCAGAAAAAGTGTCAGAAAAATATCCGGACGTTGTGGGAAATAGTAGCTACGTTAGCACAATGTATAACCACTGATTTCAGCTCTAAATATGCACATTTTCGAACAAAACATAAGTGTATGTATAACCTGATGTTATAGGACTGTCATCTGATGAAGAATATCAAGGTTAGTCAAAAATTATATATCTTTTACTGGTTTGTTACGATCGCTAACTTTTTCTGCTGGGAAATGGCTTGTGTTTCTGGCTATTGTGGTAAGCTAATATAACGCTATAATGTGTTTTCGCTGTAAAAAACTTAAGAAATCGGAAATATTGGCTGGAATCACAAGATGCCTGTCTTTCATTTGCTGTACACTATGTATTTTTCAGAAATGTTTTATGATGAGTAATTAGGTATTTGACGTTGGTGTCTGTAATTATTCTGGCTGCTTTTGGTGCAATTTCTGATTGTAGCTGCAATATAAACTATGATTTATACCTGAAATATGCACATTTTTCGAACAAAACATAGATTTATTGAATAACATGTTATAAGACTGTCATCTGATGAAGTTGTTTGTTGGTTAGTTTGGTTGGTTCTTGGTTAGTTAGGTTGGCTTTGTGCATGCTACCTGTGCTGTGAAAAATGTCTGTCCTTTTTTGTATTTGGTGGTGAGCTAACATAAATATACGTGCTGTTTTCGCTGTAAAACATTTTAGAAATTGGACATGTTGGCTGGATTCACAAGATGTGTACCTTTCATTTGCTATATTGAACTTGTTAATGTGTGAAAGTTACTTCTTCAGGCTGCAGGGTGAATATTGAAAAAACTGGAAAATATGCGCACATTTTCAAACGGCCTCTTAAGAGGACTTTTGATATTCCAATATGCATATATTTACTATTATTGGATAGAAAACAGTCTATAGTTTCTAAAAACGTTTGAATTATTGCTCTAAGTTGAACAGAACTATTTTTACAGCCCATTTCCTTTCCAGAATTGAGATTTCCAAAATGCGATGTGTCTCTTTAAGACCTTGTCTATACAAGGTCATGGCACTTAGGACCGTAGAAATATGTCATACGCCTTCATCGGGGTGTAATGCGGAAGTGAGACTTGAAAGCAGTCGAATATCTCGTCCATGGACTGAATACCACACCTTCTTGTGAGACCTGCGCAGTTAAAAAAAAATTCCGGGCGGGCGGCAGAATTTGGACTTGGCTCCTGGAAGAAGCTCGTTTAAGGTGAATATGATCTCTTGCTACGATATTATTTGATACATGTCACAAAATCATCCTAAAGTATGTTTTTTCAATATACTTTAATTATATTATTGCAATTTATTCTGGACTTTAGACGTGATGTTTTGGAAGAATTTTTTGAAGACAGAAAGGTTAGCGCCGCACAGGCGTGGTGCTTGCTAACCGAAGAGGGAAATATTTCGTTCTGGAACCCAACTAAAGACTGTACTGGACATTGGACCCCGTTACAACATTCTGATGGAATATCAACAAAGATAAGGACCCAATTTGGGATGCTTTTTCATATATCTGTCGAACTGTTCTATGCTAACTGTGCTAACTGTGCTAGGCTAGCGCTTGACTAGAATCAATGCTGCCTTATGCTAGCTTATGTTGTTAGCTAATATAACGATATATTGTGTTTTCGCTGTAAAACACTTCAAAAATCGGAAATATTGGCTCTATTCACACGATATCTGTCTTTCATTAGCTATCCACCATATGTTTTTCTGAAATGTTTTATGAGGTGTAATTAGTAGTTGACGTTGGTGTCTGTATTTTCTCTGGCTACTCCCGTCTGATTTCAGGCTGTAGCATTTATGGTAGCATCAATGTAAAACTGATTTATAGCTAAAATATGCACATTTTATGAACAAAACATAGATTTATTGTGTAACATGTTATATGACTGTCATCTGAGGTAGTTTTTTCTGGGTTCTTTAGGTTGGTTTTAGGTTATTTCGGTTGGCTTGTGCATGCTACTTGAATCATAATTCATACATCATAATCATAATCATACATGTCTGTCCACTTTTGTATTTGGTGGTGAGCTAACATAAATATATGTGGTGTTTTCTCTGTAAAACATTTAAAAAATCGGACATGTTGGCTGGATTGACAAGATGTTTATCTTTCAAATGCTGTATTGGACTTGTTAATGTGTGAAAGTTAAATATTAAAAAAAAATAGATTTTGAATTTCGCGCCCTGCAGCTGTTGTCATTTTCGTTCCGACATCGGGTTTGCAGCCCAAACAGGTTAAATATTTAAAAAATATATATTTTGAATTTCGCGCCCTGCACTTGAGCTGGCTGTTGTCATACTGTGGGCGGCCTCGGGCTTGCAGGCAAAAGAAGTTAATGGAAGCCTCTCCAACAAAATCCAGGTAGAATCAGGAATTCCCCAGGGCAGCTGTCTGGGCCCTTTACTTATTTCGATCTTTACTAACAACATACCATTGGCTTTGAGTAAAGCCAGTGTGTCTATGTATGCGGATGACTCAACACTATACACGTCAGCTAACACAGTGACTGAAATGACAGAAACACTTAACAAAGAGCTGCAGTTAGTTTCAGAATGGACGACAAGGAATAAATTAGTCCTAAATATTTAAACTAAAAGCATTGTATTTGGACAAATGATTCCCTAAACCCTAAACCTCAACTAAATCTTGTAATGAATAATGTGGATATTGAACAAGTTGAGGAGACTAAACTGCTTGGAGTAAACTGTCATGGTGAAAACATATTGATACAACAGTAGCGAGGATGGGGAGAAGTCTGTCTATAATAAAGCACTGCTCTCCATTCTTAACAGCACTATCAACAAGGCAGGTCCCACAGGACCTAGTTTTGTCGCAGCTGGACCACTGTTAAGTCGTATGATCAGGTGCTACAAAGAGGGATTTAGGAAAATTGCAATTGGCTCAGAACCGGGCAGCATGGCAGGCCCTTGGATGTACACAGAGAGCTAAAATTAATAATATGCATGTCAATCTCTCCTGGCTCAAAGTGGAGGAGAGATTGACTTAATCACTACTTGTATTTGTGAGAGTTATTGACATGTTGAATGCATCGGACACCCATGCATACCCCACAAGACATGCCACCAGAGGTCTCTTCACAGTCCTCAAGTCCAGAACAGACCATGGGAGGCACACAGTACTACATAGAGCCATGACTACATGGAACTCTATTCCACATCAAATAACTCATGCCAGCAGTAAAATTGTATTTAAAAAACAGATACAAATACACGTTATGGAACAGCGGGGACTGGGAAGCAACACAAACATAGACACATGCATACAAACACACGATAACATACACAACATACACACTATACACACACTACTACAACACATATGTGGTAGTAGAGTAGAGGCCTGAGGGCACAAACTTAATATGTTGTGAAATCTGTTATGAATGTTTTTAAAATGTATAATTGCCTTAATTTTGCTGGACCCCAGGAAGAATAGCAGGGGATTATGGGGATCCATAATAAATACAAATACAAGTAGACCAAAAGTTATAGCTTCCTCTAACTTGGGCCCTGAGTTTATCTTTATCAGATTACATGGCAAAAAACTTGCGTCCCTATCAGTCACTACTTCCTACACAGAAACAGAGACGTTGAGGTCTTAGATAATTTGTGGTAGACCAGATGTCTGTTTGATAGCATTCCTGGTGGTACAGTACGGTGATGGTCCCGCAGTGTCACCAGCTGTTTGCGTCACACTCTCCCTCGCCATCCTGCGCAGCCATTTCATTTTTTAGACACCTCCACCGCCGTTCCCCCCTCCTCTCCTCTTTCTCCTCTTAACCCTTGCTCCTCTCAGCACAGCAGGCAGCTAGCCACGGCCAGGGGCGGATATCTATCCCATCTCTTCATCTCAGAGTAAAGCTGATCTGCCAGCATCCTACTCTCCACCTCTGTCCCTCCCTCTCTCCCTATCCCTCCGCCTCCCGCCCTCCCTAGGATCCCTCTACAGTACAGGAGGTGTCTGGTATCTGGCAATGACGCGGGGCTCAAGCGCCTCAGTGAAAATAATCTCCCTACCTCTCTGCCTCTCTACATCTCTGCCTCCCTGTCTCCCTCCACCCTCTCTGCCTGCCTCCCTGCATACATTTTTTTCTCCCTCTCTGCCTGCCTCCCTGCCACCCTCCCTCCCTCCCTGCCACTGGAGGTGGAAAGTTTTAAGTTCCTACATGTAAACATCACTGACAAACTGAAATGGTCCACCCACACAGACAGTGTGGTGAAGAAGGCACAACAGCGCCTCTTCGACCTCAGGAGGCTGAAGAAATCTGTCTTGTCAGCTAAAACCCTGCTAAACGTTTATAGATGCACAATCGAGAGCATCCTGTCGGACTGTATCACAGCCTGGTACGGCAACTGCACCGCCCACAACCTCAGGCCTCTCCAGGGGGTGGTGCGGTCTGAACAACGCATCACCGGGGGCAAACTACCTGCCCTCCAGGACACCTACAGCACCCGATGTCACAGGAAGGCCAAAAAGATCATCAAGAACAATAACCACCCGAGCCACTGCCTCTTCACACCGCTACCATCCAGAAGGCAAGGTCAATGCAGGTGCATCAAAGCTGGGACCGAGAGACTGAAAAACAGCATCTATCTCAAGGCCAACAGACTGCTGAACAGCAATCACTAACTCAGAGAGGCTGCTGCCTACATTGAGACCCAATCACTGGCCACTTTAATAAATGGATCACTAGTCACTTTAAACAATGTCACTTTAAATAATGGCACTTTAATAATGTTTTCATATCTTACATTACTCATATCATACTGTATTTTATACCATCTATTGCACCTTGCCTATGCCGCTCGGAAATCACTCATCCATATATCTTTATGTACATATTCTCATTCAACCCTTTAGATTTATGTGTATTAGGTAGTTGTTGGGGAATTGTTAGATCACATGTTAGATATTACTGCACCGTCAGAACTAGAAGCATAAGCATTTCGCTACACTCGCATTAACATCTGCTAACCATGTGTATGTGACCAATAAAATGTGATTTGATTTGATTTGATATGACTATCTGTACTCCCTTCCTGGGTGTGCTGAGGCAGCACTTAAGGTTTGTACATGTAGTGGCAAAGTGCTCACATCTCCCCATCAGTGGCTGACCTTGCTCTCCTGCTACCTGATCTCTGATGAACAGTGGTTTGTGTAGAGGGGGAGGTGTGTGTGTGTATGTGTGTATGTGTGTATGCATGTGCTCATGCACTTATGTGTGTGTGTACATGTGCTTGTGCACATATGTGTGTATGTGTGTGCATGTAGTGTAGTGTGTGCATGTAGTGTAGTGTGTGTGTGTGTGTGTGTGTGTGTGTGTGTGTGTGTGTGTGTGTGTGTGTGTGTGTGTGTGTGTGTGTGTGTGTGTGTGTGTGTGTGTGTGTTTTGGTGGTGTGTGTGAAGGTGTGGGAAGTCAGTAATTACCTTGTTATAATTTACCTTGATCCTCACCACACACTATGTAAACAACATATCCTTGCCCTTGAGAACGCAACATTCTACCACACACACACTGGGCCTGTGTGTGTTTGTTTATTTAGTTCACCTTTATTTTAGACGGGAGTCCCATAGAGACCAAGGTCTCTTTTGCAAGGAAGCATGTTTGTGTGTTTGCGTGCCGCGCACGTGTGTGTGTGTTCGTGTGCCTGTGCGTGCGTGTTTGTGTGTGAAAGGTAATCCAAAAGTTCACTCAGAATCATTGCAGCTCTAGAGGAAGTCAATGGCCGAGCAATCCTTCTCTACAGAATCACTACAGCAAAACCCAAGGATATCTGTAACCTGTAACACTTTATGGGCACAACCTTCTTCCATAACTACAATGACATAACAGAGAAATGAGACAAGTCATTACACATTCCGCCTTCAGTTCAGAGTAGTAATTTTTTCTGTCACTGTATGCGTCCCCAGTGGCACCCTGTTTCTTATTATAGAGCACTACTTTCGACCAGGTTCCATAAATAGGGAACTGTCAATGCTCATCAGTATCCTGTGATGAGAAACATGGCTCCTTTAATCAGACCACCACAACTACAGCTCTGGATAGTAATGAGGTAAGCACCAAACAAACTAGCCTGGGCGTCCATCTTGTGTTCTGATATGGCTAATAGCAAATTTGACTGAAGCAGAAACAATGGAAACCAAGCTACAGTAAATATGTGTTGCAAATGGCACCCTAGGGGATAGGGTGCCCATTATTTAAGTACTTGTACATCATACTTGTACATCATAAGTGCTACTTTGGGGATAGTTTGGTGAGCCTCTACGGAAGCACCAATCGAGCGCTACGTGCTACAGTATAGTGAATATTCACAGCTAGTAGCCAACGGTTATCATATTGCCTGATAATAGCCCATCAGCTAACACATTCCGCTCCAGTAACGGCTTGCACCCTATTCCCTATATAGGTCTCTGGTCTAAAGAAGTGCACTAAATAGGGTGTCATTTGGGACGCATCTATAAAGAGAGGCCTATTCCTAAACACTTGTTTTTTTCCTGGTCTTCAAAGCTTCTCATGGAATGTTTTGTGGAGAACAGGATGTGCTAGATGTGTCTGAGCTGTGATGGAGTGTCTCTGAGAGAGACAAAACCTATCCAACCAAAAACATTAAGACACACAAAACCTGGGCCTACGCCTTCACTATGGTGAATCACTAAAACAATACAGAAATACACTACTGAAAAAGAAGGAACAGCATGTCAGAAATCAGCTCAATATAATTGAAGAATCCATAGAATCTAACCACTTCTGGGAAATTGATAAACCACTTCTCCAATCTTTTTGGCTCTATAACAAAGAACAAACAGCAAAAACACATACATGATCAATTACAAATCTTAGAATCCGCTATTAAAGACTACCACAACCCACTGGATTCTCCAGTTACATTGAATGAGCTACAGGACAAAATACAAACCCTCCAACACAAAAAGGCCTGTGGTGTTGATGATATCCTAAATGAAATGATAAAACATATAGACCATGAATTCCAATCTGCTATACTTAAACTCTTTAAAACCTGTTGAGGATGGGGGCGCTGTTGAGACTATTTATGCTAATTTGGTAATTTTTGAAACGGCTTCCCACAAAATCCTTGATCGTACAATATGCATATTATTATTATTATTGGATAGAAAACAGTCTATAGTTTCTATAGGAGTTGAAATTTTGTCTCTAAGTGGAACAGAGCCCATTCTACAGCAATTTCCCTGACATGGAGTCAGATTTCAGAAATGTTGGCCACTGTTCTGAAGTCAGTTAAAAGGGCACTGTTATTGCTATGACTATACGGACACTTCTTACGTCTTCCCCTGGATGCCTTTACGTGATGACGATTCCAATGGGGTCGATTGCGCGTTCACAGGCCCTATAAATCAAAAAACCCTGTAGCTAGCAAGTCTTTTCTTGCTGCGTAACGCGCGTGGAGGACACCGACCCTCTCCTCTTCCAAGCGTTAGTTTAGCCTGTTATATTTCTCCGGTCATCTTTTCACTCGTTATAGGAGTTAAAAACATCATAAGGTAGTTAATTTAAAGCGTTTTATAGCAATTTATATCCGTTTAGTGCGATTTTGGGACATTTATTTTTGAAACGATGTGAATAGCTGGGCACGCTTTTCAGTTCATCCCGAACGCAGTTGGCATTTCCACATGGCAAGAGGACAGCTTTCCACCAAAAGACGATTACTCCCAAGAAAGGATCCTTTGCCCAAGATACTGATGGAAGAACAGCTCAAAGTAGGACATTTTTATTATGATAAATCGTGTTTCTGTCGAAACATTTTAGTGGCTTAGGACGCCATGTTTTTTGACGTAGCTTCGCTTGGCGCAAACTGTATTGAAAAGTAAGGATAAATTAAAAAATGTAATTCCGCAATTGTATTAAGAATTAAATTGTCTATCAATCCCTGTCCACCCTATATTTTTTAGTCACGTTTATGAGTATTTATGTATAAGAGTAGATCACTGTCTAAGTGGCGCAAGGACATTTTCTCACCAGCTGAGCTACATTTCACATTGTCTAACCATGATTTTGGTGGCTAAATATAAACATTTTTCGATCAAACTCTATATGGATTGTGTAATATGATGTTACAGGAGTGTCATCGGAAGAATTCTGAGAAGGTTAGTGAAAAAATTAATATATTTTTGGCGATGTTGACGTTATCGCTCTCTTTGGCTAGAATCAATGCTGGGCTGCTATGTGCTATGTGCTATGCTAATATAACGATTTATTGTGTTTTCGCTGTAAGACACTTAGAAAATCTGAAATATTGTCTGTATTCACAGGATCTGTGTCTTTCGATTCGTGTATGCTGTGTATTTTTACGAAATGTTTGATGATTAGTAAGTAGGTAAACACGTTGCTCAATGTAGTTTTTCTAGTCCATTTGTGACGGTGGGTGCAATTGTAACCTATGCCATCTACCTGAAATATGCACTTTTTTCTAACAAAACCTATCCCATACCATAAATATGTTATCAGACTGTCATCTGATGAGTTTTTTTGTTGGTTAGGGGCTATAAATATCTTAGTTTAGCCGAATTGGTGATGGCTACTGGTGTTGGTGGACAAATAAAAGATGGTGGATTATGCTAATGTGTTTTTAGGTAATAGATGTACATCTTTACATATTGTGTCTTCCCTGTAAAACATTTTAAAAATCGGACATGTTGACTGGATTCACAAGATCTGTGTCTTTCATTAGCTGTATTGGACTTTAATGTGTGAAAGTTAAATATTTAAAAAAAATATTTTTTTTGAATTTCGCGGCACTGGTTTTTCAGTGGGGGTGGGGGGGGAGTGCCGCTAGCGGCACGCTGATCCTAGACAGGTTAACATCATCCTCAGCTCTGGCATCTTCCCCAATACTTGGAACCGAAGGCTGATTACCACAATCCCCAATAGTGGAGACAAATTTGACCCCAAAACTACTGTGAGATATGCATCAACAGCAACCTTGGGACAATCCTCTGCATTATCATTAATAGCAGACTTGTACATTTCCTCAGAGAAAACAATGTACTGAGCAAATATCAAATTGGCTTTTTCCCAAATTACCGTACGACATACCACGTATTCACAGTGCACACCCTAATTGACAATCAAACAAACCAAAACTAACGCAAAGTCTCCTCATTCTTTGTTAATTTCAAAAAAGCCTTTGACTCAATGTGGCGTGAGGATGTTGGGCTGTGTTGGGGGGGAAACATATGACATTATAAAATCATTCTACACAACAAGTGTGCGGTTAAAATGGGCAAAAACATAAAAGTCGACAACCCAAATAGGATCTGGCTAAAAATACTTGAATCAGTTATAGAACCCATTGCCCTTTATGGTTCTGAGGTCTGGGGTCCACTCACCAACCAAGAATTGACAAAATAGGACAAACACCAAACTGAGACTCTGCATGCAGAATTCTGAAAAAACATCAGTGTACAACGTAAAACACAAAATAATTAATGCAGAACATAATTAGGACGATACCCGCTAATGATCAAAATCCAGAAAAGAGACGTTAAATTACACAACCACCTAATAGGAATCGATTCCCAAACCTTCCATAACAATGCCATCACCGTCAGAGAGATGAACCTGGAGAAGAGTCCCCTAAGCAAGCTGGTCCTGGGGCTCTGTTCACAAACACAAACACACCCCACAGAGCCCCAGGACAGCAACACAATTAGACCCAACCAAATCATGAGAAAACAAAAAGATAATTACTTGACACATTGGAAAGAATTAACCAAAACACAAAGCAAACTGGAATTATTTTTGGTAATAAACAGAGAGTACACAGTGGCAGAATACCTGACCACTGTGACTGACCCAAAATAAAGGAAAGCTTTGACTATGTAAAGACTCAGTGAGCATAGCCTTGCTATTGAGAGAGCTTGCCTTAGCCTGTCTTCTCTTGAGAGCCAGGTCTGCCTATGTGCACACCGCCCAAAAAACGAGGTGGAAACTGAGCTACACTTCCTAACCTCCTGCCAAATGTACGACCATATTAGATAAACATATTACACAAACCCAGAAAGAATTCTAAAACAAATGCGATTTTGATAAACTGCTATATCTATTAGGTAAAATACAGCACCACAGTGTTCCATCACAGCAGCAAGATTTGTGACCTAGTGCCACAAGAAAAGCACAACCAGTGAAGAAGAAACACCATTGTATATCTTCTTCAGGCTGCAGGGTGAATATTGAAAAAACTGGAAAATATGTTCACATTTTCAAACGGCCTCTTAAGATATTTTTGATTTTACAATATGCATATATTTACTACTGTTGGATAGATAACAGTCTATAGTTTCTAAAAAGGTTTGAATTATTGCTCTAAGTCGAACAGAACTATTTTTACAGCCATTTTCCCAGCCGAATTGAGATTTCCAAAATGCGATGTGTCTCTTTAAGACCTTGTCTATAAAAGGTCATTACACTTAGGACCGTAGAAACACGTCATACGCCTTCATCAGGGTGTAATGCGGAAGTGAGAATTGAAAGGAGTCGAATATCTCGTCCATGGACTGAATACCACACCTTCTTGTGAGACCTGCGCAGTTAAAAAAAACTTCCGGGCGACAGGCAGAATTTGGACTCGGCTACTGGAAGAAGGTCGATAAAGGTGAATATGATCTCTGACTTCGATATTATTTGATACATGTCACAAAATCATCCTAAAGTATGTTTTTTTCAATATACTTTAATTATATTATTGCAATTTATTCTGGACTTTAGACGTGATGTTTTGGAAGAATTTTTTGAAGACAGAAAGATTAGCGCCGCACAGCCGTGGTGCTTGCTAACCAAAGAGGGAAATATTTCGTTCTGGAACCCAACTAAAGACTGTACTGGACATTGGACCCCGTTACAACATTCTGATGGAATATCAACAAAGATAAGGACCCAATTTGGGATGCTTTTTCATATATCTGTCGAACTGTTCTATGCTAACTGTGCTAACTGTGCTAGGCTAGCGCTTGACTAGAATCAATGCTGCCTTATGCTAGCTTATGTTGTTAGCTATTATAACGATATATTGTGTTTTCGCTGTAAAACACTTCAAAAATCGGAAATATTGGCTCTATTCACACGATATCTGTCTTTCATTAGCTATCCACCATATGTTTTTCTGAAATGTTTTATGAGGTGCAATTAGTAGTTGACGTTGGTGTCTGTATTTTCTCTGGCTACTCCCGTCTGATTTCAGACTGTAGCTATGTGTTAGCATTTATGGTAGCATCAATGTAAAACTGATTTATAGCTAAAATATGCACATTTTATGAACAAAACATAGATTTATTGTGTAACATGTTATATGACTGTCATCTGAGGTAGTTTTTTCTGGGTTCTTTAGTTTGGTTTTAGGTTATTTCGGTTGGCTTGTGCATGCTACTTGAATCATAATTCATACATCATAATCATAATCATACGTGTCTGTCCACTTTTGTATTTGGTGGTGAGCTAACATAAATATATGTGGTGTTTTCTCTGTAAAACATTTAAAAAATCGGACATGTTGGCTGGATTGACAAGATGTTTATCTTTCAAATGCTGTATTGGACTTGTTAATGTGTGAAAGTTAAATATTTAAAAAAAATAGATTTTGAATTTCGCGCCCTGCAGCTGTTGTCATTTTCGTTCCGACGTCGGGCTTGCAGCCCAAACAGGATATACAACCCATATTTATGTTTATTTATTTTCACTTTGTATTTAAACTTTTTGCACATATGACATTTGAAATGTCTCTCTTCATTAGAAACTTTTGTGAGTGTAATGTTTACTGTACATTTTTGTATTGTTTATTGTTTATTTCACTTTTGTTAATTATCTATTTCACTTGCTTTGGCAATGTAAACATATGTTTCCCATGCCAATAAAGCCCTTTTGAATTGAGAGAGACAGAGAGAGAGAGAGAGAGAGACAGAGAGACAGAGAGACAGAGAGAGAGAGAGAGAGAGACAGAGAGACAGAGAGACAGAGAGAGACAGAGAGAGAGAGAGACAGAGACAGAGAGAGACAGAGAGACAGAGAGACAGAGAGAGAGAGAGAGAGAGAGAGAGAGAGAGAGAGAGAGAGAGAGAGAGAGAGAGAGAGAGAGAGATTAAGGGGAGAGACAGGGGGACCCTACTACTGTGTCACAATGCAGATACAACCTCCCAATCTCTATCACTCTACCCCCAAACAGATGAAAGAAACTACTGCTCACCTCCCGTTTCCCACCCACATCTCTCCCTCTCCTCCTCTCCCCCCCTACTTGATATCCAGAGAAAACATATTCCTTCATCTGTAGAAAATATGATTCCTGCAGTGTATTTGATTGTTTCCAAGTGACAATTCTCCTAAATGTCCCAACTCATGCACTGAAAAACAAATCTCACCCACCAAAACAGAGGACAACAAAAAATACCTTGTGTGTGTGTGTGTGTCTATCACAGTTGTGGTCTGGCTGGTAACTAGCGGGCTTATGTGGTAACTAGCGATACTCTTGACACCACTTCTAATTTGGAACGCTTCTAATTGCTAAATTGCATCCCCCTCATGCTCAATCAGCTGTTGCCTAGCAACTGCAGACTGGGAGGGGAGGAGGAGAGGAACTAGAAAATGTTTGGGTAGCCATATGAGAGAGGGAGAGAGGGGGTAGTGAGAGATAGAGAGATAGATAGAGAGGGAAGGGGGAGATAGATAGAAAGAGAGAATGAGTGCGATAGAGAATGAGTGAAGGAGGCAGGGAAGGAGGCAGGGAAGGAAAAGAAGGAAAGAGGTAAATATTGCCCCGTTCTGTCTCAACAGCTTGACTTGAACAAGCTCAACCACACACAAACACACATCCAATATGTGAGCCTGCTTCTATTGGCAGCAGACAGTCAACAAACACAATAGCTCCGTAGACATCCCTGATACTGGTTCTCAGTGTGATGCTCGGAAAGTTCTGTTGGTTTAGATTTATACACTGCATTATTAATAGGATGATCCTATTGAACATATTGTGTGGATTTAGATGTCTCCACTTTGACTGTGCTAGACTTCTGGGACACTGTTCATGAAGCGTATCAAAGAACAAATGCTGATCTAAGATCCGTTCCCCTTTGTCCATATAATCTTATTCATTATGATCTAAAAGGAAAAACTGATCAGTACACCTACGGTACTCTGAGACGCTGTATGAATACAGACCCAGAATGATATACTTATTGTGCTTTCTAGGTTGCGTTGTATTGTGTGGTGCTATGTAGGTCCAGATATACTTTGACACTTTGTGCTAGTTTGGCGACATGGCGGCAGCACAAGCTGCCCTAAAAACTCATGGGGTCCCTTGTGAGCCTTGCGTAACCCCTCTCCCTCTCTCTCTCTCTCTCCCTCCCTCTCCCACTCTCTCGTCATGCCCATGATACCTACTGACATGAAGTACAATAATAACCTCGAAAGTATGGTTGTGTCCCAAATGGCACCCTATTCACTATTTAGGGAATAGTATTTGCGATGTAGCTTATGTGTTTAGGATCAGTCCCACCACTCATAACTACCATATCAGTGTCATCTAGAAGCTGCTGCCATTGATAATACACCATCACTATCAATAGCTTAACATTAGTACATTCCAGGATACAGATTACGCCTAGTCCTGTACTAAAACGCATGTCCAATGGAGAAATTCCCTGTGTCAGGGAAACTGGCCTTTAGGGTTATTTTCACCAGCACCATTACATTCTACTCTACTACATACAGTAAATCACCAAGAGGTCTCCAGGTCTTCAGGTCTCTGACAATCCTCTTTAATTCTCTCCTTCTCCCACTTCTCCCACTTCTCCTCCTACTCTTCTCTCCGCCCCGTCAGTGTGGTCGATTGGAAAACACACACACTCACACACACACAAACACACACACACCAGGTGGGAGGCAGTTACCCTTTAACGACCCGGTTGTCTTTGAACAGCCATTGATTGCTACACTGTTATTACAGAAGAGTCTTAAAGGGGAAGTTCAGCATTTCACAACTTGATGTTACAAGGTTCCTCACCATAAAAGTAGTCTATGGGCCAAGAGAAACTGTAATCCAGGGTTTCATGGAAAGACCATCTAACATCAAGTTGTAAACTCTTCTCCTTTAAAACTGCAGAAGGCTGTCTTCTTCATAAAGAACACTTACTCATTGATACCATCACCTCATTGATACCATCACCTCATTGATACCATCACCTCATTGATACCATCACCTCATTGATACCATCCCCTCATTGATACCATCACCTCATTGATACCACCACATCATACAGTATATACCATCACCTCATTGATACCATCACTTCATACAGTATATACCAGCACCTCATTGATACCATCACCTCATTGATACCATCACTTCATACAGTATATACCATCACCTCATTGATACCATCACTTCATACAGTATATACCATCACCTCATTGATACCATCACTTCATACAGTATATACCATCACCTCATTGATACCATCACCTCATTGATACCTTGACCTCAAATATACCATCACCTCATTGATACAATCACTTCATACAGTATATACCATCACCTCATATATACCATCACCTCATTGATACCATCACTTCATACAGTATATACCACCACATCATTGATACCATTTCTAATGTTTGCTATTTGTATTTGCTAAAAACATATTTGCTGACGAGTTAGTATGGATAATATAATATCTAATATTACCACAGTATTTCACCAGAGCCGTGATAGGACCAGTAGTCCAGGTGAGAACGTAAAATGCAGCTAGCTCTTCCATTCATCTTCCTTCCGTTCCTCAAAACATTGGCAGTAAAATACGAGGATGCCCTTCAAATGGCCTTCACCACTCTAATCAAAAGTGGGTGAGACTGCAGCGTTGAACTTGTGAGAGCATACAGAGGTGGAGATGGTGGAAGGGGGGTCTGAGGGAGGGAGGGAGGGGGGACAGAATCTGTGCTGCGGGTGTGCGGGTGCAGTGTGCGCGTGAGTGTGTGCACCTTTGTGTATTTACGAGGTTAGTGTGCGTTTATACTCTTGCATGTGTGTGTGTGTTTATGAATGTGTCTAAAGTATGTGTATGTGTGTGTATGATAATGTGTACATGAGTGTGCATTGTTTGTTTCTATGGGTGCCTGTATGTACTTCATGTTTCTCTGCGTATGTAACTGTGTGTTCATGTGGTGCCTTCCCTAGCTGTCCTCACACACCTGCATCGAGAGAGAGAGGGGACTGTGACATGGCCAACATCCATCTTACAGAAGCATGTCCATCCCTTTATTTGAATCGGTCACAGGACAGAACCTGCTAGCGGAGGAGTGGAAAAGAGAGTGAGAATGTTCTTTGCACGGGCCCGCAGGTTACTTTTTCTATCTTCGTTCATAGATTTTTCAACCCTGTCTGTCCCATGGGGGAGCAGGGCCGAATGGGAGAACGGGGGGAGGAGAGGAGTAGAGGGGGAGAGGAGGGTTGGAATGAAAAAGGGAGACTGCAATTGAAAGTGAGCAAAGGCCACAAGTACCCGTGGAGGGTGGAACGTGTTTGGAAGGCAGAAACTCTCGCTTGAGGGTTCCAAAATGGAGGGAGCAGGAGAGGCGTAAAGAAAAGTAGCTCCAGCAGCTCTGTGCAGTTCTGGAATGTCGTGCTTTTCTATGCGTCCGCCAAGGCTGTGGAGATGAACGATGAAGTGAATGGCGTTGGATTGGAGGTCAGAATGTTCGTCTGTCTTCATGGCCACCTTGCCGCATTGACCCTCGGCCCCCTGGCCCGTTGTGGATATTACCACCCCCCTATCTTCCTTCACCGGCTGGTAATGAGGGCTTCTGTTTACAGACCAATTACTCACAGTATAAAAGGGCCAAATCCAGAAAGTGCATTTGCACATCAAAGGAGACAGTGTCATGTTTGTGCTGTGTATGTGCGAGAGAGACTGCGAGAGAGGGACAGAGAAAGAGAAAGAGAAAGAGAGAGAGAAAGAGAAAGAGAAAGAGAGAGAGAGAGAGAGAATGCCTGCACACTGTCAAAGCACCATGACCTAAACACACACACAGCTCTCACATCCAGGTGGGACTGACACACACAGCTCTCACATCCAGGTGGGACCGACTCACACAGCTCTCACATCCAGGTGGGACCGACACACACAGCTCTCACATCCAGGTGGGACTGACGCACACAGCTCTCACATCCAGGTGGGACTGACGCACACAGCTCTCACATCCAGGTGGGACCGACGCACACAGCTCTCACATCCAGGTGGGACCGACTCACACAGCTCTCACATCCAGGTGGGACCGACTCACACAGCTCTCACATCCAGGTGGGACCGACTCACACAGCTCTCACATCCAGGTGGGACCGACACACACAGCTCTCACATCCAGGTGGGACTGACTCACACAGCTCTCACATCCAGGTGGGACCGACTCACACAGCTCTCACATCCAGGTGGGACCGACTCACACAGCTCTCACATCCAGGTGGGACCGACGCACACAGCTCTCACATCCAGGTGGGACCGACGCACACAGCTCTCACATCCAGGTGGGACTGACTCACACAGCTCTCACATCCAGGTGGGACCGACGCACACAGCTCTCACATCCAGGTGGGACCGACTCACACAGCTCTCACATCCAGGTGGGACCGACTCACACAGCTCTCACATCCAGGTGGGACCGACTCACACAGCTCTCACATCCAGGTGGGACCGACTCACACAGCTCTCACATCCAGGTGGGACCGACTCACACAGCTCTCACATCCAGGTGGGACCGACACACACAGCTCTCACATCCAGGTGGGACTGACTCACACAGCTCTCACATCCAGGTGGGACCGACTCACACAGCTCTCACATCCAGGTGGGACCGACGCACACAGCTCTCACATCCAGGTGGGACCGACTCACACAGCTCTCACATCCAGGTGGGACCGACTCACACAGCTCTCACATCCAGGTGGGACCGACTCACACAGCTCTCACATTCAGGTGGGACCGACTCACACAGCTCTCACATCCAGGTGGGACCGACACACACAGCTCTCACATCCAGGTGGGACTGACTCACACAGCTCTCACATCCAGGTGGGACCGACTCACACAGCTCTCACATCCAGGTGGGACTGACTCACACAGCTCTCACATCCAGGTGGGACCGACTCACACAGCTCTCACATCCAGGTGGGACCGACGCACACAGCTCTCACATCCAGGTGGGACCGACGCACACAGCTCTCACATCCAGGTGGGACTGACTCACACAGCTCTCACATCCAGGTGGGACTGACTCACACAGCCTTCACATTAAGGTGAGGGTGTCAGAAAGAGAAAGATTTGGTGAAAGCTGATGTGTGATGTGTGTGTGTGCACGTATCTTTGTATGTGTCTGTGTGAACATCTGTGTTTGAGCGTGTGTTTAAATGTGTTTTTGAATGTTGAATTATGTGTGTGCCTGCATGCCTGTGCCTCTGTGCATGTGTCACCACGTTGAAGTGGCAGCCAAAACCTTTTTTCCTATTTTTGTCTCGTGGATCAACAGTGCGGCTCTCTGCTGTTATGGGTGTCAGAAACCATGGCCGTTACCATGGCGATGCCACACTGCGATATTCCAGCTTTGCAGCCTGCCTGCTGCAGCCTCGGAACGAGAGAGTGGTGAGGAGGAGGAGAGGAGGAAGACAGAGAGAGAGAGAGAGCGCGAGGGAAGAGGAGAGGGATTGAGAGAGGGAGGAGGGGGAAGGAGATGGGGAGAGAGAGGAGGGGGATAGAGAGGAGGAGGAGACAGAGAGGGGGAGACAAGAGGGCGAGAAAGAGAGAGTCGGAGAGAGAGAGGAAGGGGAGGAGGGAGGAGAGGGGGTCTGCTGCAGGCTCCACCAGAATGCTAATCAGGCCCTCCATGGTTTGTCCTTCATTAGACCAGAGACAATACTGAGGCCAGAGGAGAGGGGCTTTCACAGATACAGAAGGTAGTACACATGGACAAACACACACATGTAAACACACGCCTACGTGGACAGAGGCAAACAGACACATGTAAACACACGCACACGTGGACAGAGGCAAACACACACACAGACTCTTCTCCGATACAGGGCTTAATCTGCTCAGCCCAGCCAACCTCTGCTGAAGCATCTTCACAATTAACAAACACTCAATTATCCACGAGACGCAAAACAGACCTAATTGCATTCTACAGCATTATGTCTCCAGCATTTTTCAGCTGGGTATTCCTTTGTTCCTGTAAGAATACATGGCATATACATATACTGTTAAGAATACATGGCATTGTGTGAAAAGATACTGATATGTAGGTTTGCAGAGTTACCCTGTGCATCCCAAATGGCACTCTATTCCTGATTTAGTGCAGTAAACCCATTAGGCTCTGAAGGGGACATAGAGCACAGGGTTGGAATTAGTATCTGGGGCACTAGTTTGAAGTGTGTATCAGAAAGGAGACTTGATTGAAGGGGTTAGGAGGGTTAGGGGACAGTTATGAGGCAGTGTGAAGGTTAGAGTCAGGCCACAAAATGTCTTAGGGGTCACCCTCTACCCTCATCTTCCTATTGAGAAACGACTTTAACACCCAAAGTAAATCTCCCTCTCCCTATCTGATTCCCGTTGGCTCTTCTCTTGGCTTCTCCTCCCTTCCCTCCGCTTGCCTACTATATCAGCGTGTTTTATGAGGCATTATGCCAGAAAGAAAAAATATTCACAATCCCTCCTCTATCCTCTCTTATGTTGATGCTATTAGATGTTGCAGCAGCAGCCATAGCAAAGAAGAAGATGTCCCAGTTTTGCTAACCCTCCGTCATTTCGCTTTGCTCGCTGAATTCAAATCATCAGTTGCACCGGGGGAGGGAGTGGAGAAAGCCGGATTGACTTTTCACATGCTCTCACTGGGTAAATCTTAGCTGAGCAGCGTAGCACAGTAATCAGACCAAATTTGTGAAATCGGTGACCTGGGCTTCAGATACAGTTATTTAAAGTGTATTTCACCAGGTCTCACAATTATGAAAAAATAGAAAAAAAATGATTGACAGTTACTCAAGTAACACACACACACATACACACACAAACACACTGAGTAAAGTAAACACAAGATATGCATATAATCAAACAACTTCCTACGACGAGACAGCCTACAGGGAGGAGGTGAGGGCTCTGGGAGAGTGGTGCCTGGAAAATAACCTCTCACTCAACGTCAACAAAACAAAGGAACTGATCGTGGACTTCAGGAAACAGGAGAGGGAGTATCCCCCTATCCACATCGACGGGACTGCAGGGGAGAAGGTGGAAAGTTTTAAGTTCCTCGGCATACACATAACTGACAAACTGAAATGGTCCACCCACACAGACAGTGTGGTGAAGAAGGCACAACACCACCTCTTCAACCTGAGGAGGCTGAAGAAATTTGGTTTGTCACCTAAAACCCTCACAAACTTTTACAGATCCACAATTGAGAACATCATGTCGGGCTGTATCACCACCTGGTACGACAACTGCACCGCCCGCATCCACAGGGCTCTCCAGAGGGTGGTGTGGTCTGCACAACGCAGCACCGGGGGCAAACTACCTGCCCTCCAGGACACCCACAACACCCACTGTCACAGGAAGGCCAAAAAGATCATCAAGGACAACAACCACCCGAGCCACTGCCTGTTCACCCCGCTATCATCCAGAAGGCGAGGTCAGTACAGGTGCATCAATGCTGGGACCGAGAGACTGAAAAACAGCTTCTATCTCAAGGCCATCAGACTGTTAAACAGCCATCATTAACAAAGAGGCTGCTGCCTACCTACAGACTTGAAATCATTGGCTACTTTAATAAATGGAACACTAGTCACTTTACTGTCACTTGAATAATGTTTACATATCTTGCATATCTTGCACTCATCTCATATGTACAGTATATACTGTATTCTATACTATTCTACTGCATCTTAGTCTATGCCGCTCTGACATTGCTCATCCATATATATATTTATATATTTTTGCTCTAAAAACTTGGGGGGGGGCAAATAAAACCACCCACGGGCCGCCAGTTGGGGAACCCTGATGTAGGCTATGGTTTTGATTTTGGATATACCTGTACATGTTGTTTATATTGTGTCACATCTATGAGTACATGAATGGGGCTTCCTACCTCAAATAAAATAAAATAACATTTTATTGGTCACACACGTGTTTAGCAGATGTTATTGCGGTTGTAGCGAAATGCTTGTGCTTCTAGTTCCGACAGTGCAGCAATATCTAACAAGTAATATCTAACAATTTCACAACAACTACATAATACAAACAAATCTAAGTAAAGGAATGAAATTAAGAATATATAAATATATAAAAAATATATTTTCATTGTTGGACATGAAAGACTGTAAAAACTCCAGGAAATCAGCTCCAAGTGATTTTAATTTAAGAAATGTGTTCCCAATTATTCCCATGTATAATAGAGAGACACGTGATCACATACAAATGTAAGCAAGGTTTTAAATTATTATGTTTAAGTCAAACATGATGTCTGTTTGGGCTTCTTGCAGTCAATTTGCAGTCTACTAATGATTTGTAATTATGTTCTGGCCCCCCGACCATCCGCTCCAGAAAACATTTGCCCATGGCTGAATCTAGTTGACAGGAAAATTCCACCCCAAAACTATCTTTTGACATTTGTTTCATTAGTCCATTGTTGATAGTTGATAGTCCCAAAATATTTTGCATGACACTAATCATGTTTTCAAGATACTGCATATAACATCCAAAATACAGAAATACAGCCAGTATGATGCATTTTGCATCATATATACCGACTGTATTCCTGTATTTTGAAAATTCTATATCTTGAAAACTTTCTGGAATGTTCCTTTAAGACAACAAACCCTACCTCTCATCAGAGCAGACTAAACGCACACAATCACAAGTCAGTTCTATACAGCCACATCTCTGTATATACACTATGTCCTTGGAGATCGCATATGGACACCGTCACGCCAGCTCAAGGTCACCAACTGTTTCTCCTCCCAGTCCTCCTAATACATCCTGATGTTGGAGTAGCAGTGTAATGGAGGATAGTGGGAATAAGGGGAGACAGAGGGGGAGAAAGGGAAGGGGCGAGGAAGCTAGGAGAGGGACGACAGGGCAACCAGGCCTGAAGCCTTGTAGAAAACTCAGCGCATGAGTCCCAAATGGCACCCTATTCCCTATATATTATATTGCACTACTTTTCACCAGAGCTCGTTGGGCTCATAAAGTCCATAGGGCTCTGGTCAAAAGTAGTGCACTACAAAGGGAATAGGTAGCCATTTGGGACAGCCTCAGAGTTAATGGTCCTTCTTCTCGCACCAATCAATCACAGCTAATCTCTCTCACTCTCTGCCTGCGTTCTCTAGAGGGGTCCGCCATCTGCCGTGACGCCATGATCCCATCTCTCCCTCGCCACCCCCGCCTGCCACACGGTCCAGTCAGCCGGGACGCACCACCACACACCTCCTATCCCAGGGCTATCTCTCTCTATCTATCTTTCACTCTATCTTTGTCTCTCTCTTAGTTTTTTTTCGCTCTCTTTTGCCAACACTCTCTCTCTGTAGCTGGTGTGATCTTGTTGCTTGGTGTCTTGTTGCTGGCCCAGAGGTCCAAAGGCCCAGTGGAGCCAGGCTCCAGGCACCAGCCTGGCACTCCTCCAGCAGAGCTATGCCCAGGAGAGGATGGCGATGGTGGGGGAAGAGAGCCGGTCAGGCAGGAATGCTGCGGATCCCCAGCTCCACAGCCCAGCTCCAGTACAGACATGCAGCGACAGGCTCATACTCGGAGAGGCTAATACATTCACTACACTCCATAGGTTTAGGGCTGTGATAACACTCCACGGGTTTAGTGATGTGATAACACTCCACGGGTTTAGGGATGTGATAACACTCCACGGGTTTAGGGATGTGATAACACTCCACGAGTTTAGGGATGTGATAACACTCCACGGGTTTAGGGATGTGATAACACTCCACGGGTTTAGTGATGTGATAACACTCCACGGGTTTAGGGATGTGATAACACTCCATGGGTTTAGGGATGTGAGAACACTCCACGGGTTTAGGGATGTGATAACACTCCACGGGTTTAGGGATGTGAGAACACTCCACGGGTTTAGGGATGTGATAACACTCCATGGGTTTAGGGATGTGAGAACACTCCGTGGGTTTAGGGATGTGATAACACTCCATGGGTTTAGGGATGTGAGAACACTCCACGGGTTTAGGGATGTGATAACACTCCATGGGTTTAGGGATGTGATAACACTCCATGGGTTTAGGGCTGTGATAACACTCCATAGGTTTAGGGCTGTGATAACACTCCATGGGTTTAGGGCTGTGATAACACTCCATGGGTTTAGGGCTGTGATAACACTCCACTGACCCACTGTATACAATGACAACAATCAGGAATTAACATGTTATCAAGGCTATAGTGAGCACGCCAGGCAGGCTCAGAAAACCCTTTACACTCGTACTCGTATATAGGTTGAAAATGGCAGATTTGGGCACTGATAGCGACTAAATTGGAATACAGTGGATTAACTTATACAAGAGCCTAGACTCAGCGCTTCACAGCGTTGTATGGGTTTTGACTGACAGACGTTCTGAACCTAATGCACCGCACGAGACAAGAAGTCGTCCCCATCCCTCCCGCTAACTGAGGAACTTTTTTAATGTTTTCGTGGTCTGAATGTAGGAAATATTTTACATTAAGAGGACTCAATGTATTCTTACAGAGGAGACGTTGATAATTATAATAAATACCACTTTGATGTCATACAAGCAAGCCAAACACCCATGAGTCCAAATGTGCACTTCACCTTTCCATATCATAAAACTCAAGTCAGATACAGTGTCAATGTTTATGATCACTATGTTTGATGTACAGTTACAAGATGACATGGCTTTATACCCTGGCTTGTCCTGAACACAATGAACCTGTTTGTGGTATTGTGAAGAAAATGTACCGCAGCACACACACCTGAATGCCCTCATGACTCCATTCTATGCGCACCAAAATTATGATCTATTTTTTCTGAATTGCCCTGTGAAAGCCTAACATTCTAAGATCGTATTTTATAACTTAGCTAGTCATGTTGGCAATAGAGCAAGCTTTCAAAGGATGCCCACCTGAACCGTTTTTAAAATTGTGTGATGGCAGGGATGCAGGGCTGTGTTCCAAACAAAACAACTACAAGTGTGCTTGCTCTAGCTCCTCAACGGCACAGCTAGGAGAGCTCAAAAAAGCACCTTATAGTTGAAGACTGTTCTTTGAGTCATAAAAGTGCATTGGAATTACTTAGGAACTGTGCACACTTTAGAGAGGTGTGGATCCACTTGGAGACACCAGTTAGTCCTCTCACTCAAGGCTTTGTAATTGTTTTGTCATATGTTGCACCTAACCCACATTACCCCAAGAATATTCTTGTCATGTTACTGAATGTATCCAGAGTATTTTCAGATTTCGTTATTAACAAATTCGGCGAAAAGTACAATAAATGTAAAATGCACATACAATCAACAGTGTGATGTTTGAATTCAGTTTTGTGTCAGATGAAATGTTGCGTCCTCAACAATATTTTTTCCATAATCTCCAAACTGTTCCCTTTCAATTGCTACCATGCTTATGAATTTGCTTTTCTTATTTCTTCTGTAAGAAACGTTTCAATTTAGCCCTATCCATATATGGCAATTCCCACGAGTGTAAAGGGTTAAGTAAATGTCTTTTGTCGAGAGCAATACAACAAGTACAACGAAGGAAAGTATACCTTCAGAGCATGCCAAGAGGACAAATAAACAAGTGTAAATACTTTTTGAAAAGATCAATTGCGTTTTGGTCTGTAATTGATTCCTCGGTGACCTAAAATAAAAATGCTCTCTTTTCCTTTCAAAGAAGCATAAAGAGAGTAGTCTGAATGCATGGAGATCCGCTCCATGGTGGGCTGTAGCCAGCTAAGCACTACTTATCAATTCAGAGGCATCTCGTCTAATTGAAGTCACAGAAAAGTCATCAACTCTGAGGGAGAGTCTCATCCTTCCATCCCTCCTTCTTCCCCCGCTGGACCAAGCAGAGAAAACATTGGGTCAATAGCATCAAAGAACCTTCAAAGAACCTTTCAGAACCCCCACCGCAACCCTCCTGCAAAACACACCACCGGGGGCCGCCTTTGAACATGACTCTTCCCCAATGACCTCCCAATCTCAGTGCTGATTTCTCAAGGTCACCGTGGGCTCTTCAAACGTGTCAAATAATGATGTTGGCGTTTAGAGAGGACATAGGCCCTTCAGAAGCTCACATCTTGACAGGCCATGAGGATTCTGTGACCTACATGTAGGAGGTGTCTGGAGGAGTTGAAAGCATTTCTTAATTAGCTCCGTAGATCCACTTAGTCCGTACCCCTGGTGTACCCTGATGAGTCTGTGCCCACCGCCAACACCATCAAAGGCCGATATAGTTTGGAAATCAAATTTAGATCTTTAATTTGGTTTGCTGTTAAACTGCTGCTGTGGGCTGGTAGTGCAAACAAACTAGAAGACCCTATTAAGATGTACAGTACAACAATATGGATTTGTGGAGGATATTTAACTGATCAAAGTTGTGCTCCAATCACAAGACACATAATATATCCACTGCTAACAGTCATACAGAACAAAAACATCCCTTCCTTTGATGAGTGTTTAGTTACCTAAATGAGAAAAAGGGCCAAATAACAGTTACATCAACAATCATCACAGTTGTATATGCCATTTTAGCAGATGCTGTTATCCAAAGTGACTTACAGTCATGCTCTTACTACTAATCACTCATAACAGTTTGCAGCCCAAATATGGTGTGCCAGGATCCAAAAAGCCATTCACACCCCAACCAATCCTGGCAAAGATAAATCCACCAGTGCTCTACACATCACCCCCTGCCCAGCAGCAGGGTTAGAGGGTTGCCAAGTGTTTCTTTCCGCCAGGGCTTGCCAACACCCCACATCCCAGCTGGCTTGGTGAGGAAAGGGTCTGGCTAGCAGAGGCACAGGACAGGAGGTGGCAGAGTGCCTCATATCCTCCTGACCCTAAAATAACCACCGGAATCACAATAAAGCCTGTTGCTGATCTGGTTTCACTGGCGATCATGTTGGTGCCCAGCTGCTGATCTGTTCTCACTGTTGGTGCCCCAGATCCAGAACTATTATCACTCTCAGAGAATCTACCTGTGCCACCAAGACGAGGGTATTACATTGTGGTGAAAAACAGGGGTTTGAACTTAGGGCCAAGTATTTTCCCCTGTCAGTTTGTGTGGTGAGGAACTAATCTGAGTCCTGGTTATACTCTATATTAGGGGTTCCCAAACTTTTTCACGCACCACATCTATTTCTATGGGCACAAGCCCTGTTCATGTCACAAACTGTTCACACCCCTCTTGTTGGTGGAAAGAATTTAGCAGGTTTAAAGCTTATTTCCTGCAATTTTACACATTTTGTCATGGGGTGCAAACATAATCTTGCAATTCTATACATTTTGCCATGTCTAATGTGTATTCATGTGATATAGAGTGACAAAAAAATTACAACAATATCTATGGGCTAAAAAACCTAAATAAAAACCGTTAGCTGACATGGGCTAGTTGATCTGGACATTTCTTAAAAGTTATAAATAGCTCTCCAAGGTCTGCAATGACTAATATGACAAGAGGAACTGATGATACACTACCCGATTTGTGCATTCTATTATTACAACTTTCAAAAGTAAGTTTAAAGCCGGACTAAATAAAAAATCATATATATATATATAAATACATAGTGACCTCAGAAAAAACATAAATACCTTATTTACATAGGTATTCAGACCCTTTGCTGTGAGACTCGAAATTGAGCTCAGGTGCATCCTGTTTCTATTGATCAGCCTTGAGATTTTTCTACAACTTGATTGGAGCCCACCTGTGGTAAATTCAATTTATTGGACACCATTTGGAAAGGCTCACACCTGCCTATATAAGGTTCCAGAGTTGACAGTGCATTTTAGAGCAAAAACACAGCCATGAGGTCGAAGGAATTATCTGTTCCCTACCCGAACTGACAGAGATAGAAAGGATCTGCTGAGAAGAATGGGAGAAACTCCCCAAATACAGGTGTACCAAGCTGGTGGCGCCATACTCAAGAAGACTTGAGTCTGTTATCGCTGCCAAAGGCGCTTCAATAAAGTAAAGGGTACTTATGCAAATGTACAGTTGAAGTCGGAAGTTTACATACACCTTAGCCAAATACATTTAAACTCAGTTTTTCACTATTCCTAATATTTAATCCAAGTAAAAATTCCCTATCTTAGGTCAGTTAGAGTCACCACTTTATTTTAAAAATGTGAAATGTCAGAATAATAGTAGAGAGAATTATTTCAGCTTTTATTTCTTTCATCACATTCCCAGTGGGTCAGAAGTTTACATACACTCAATTAGTATTTGGTAGCATTGCCTTCAAATTGTTTAACTTGGGTCAAATGTTTCGGGTAGCCTTCCACAAGCTTCCCAAAATAAATTGGGTGTATTGTGGCCCATTCCTCCTGACAGAGCTGGTGTTTAACTGAGTCAGGTTTGTGGGCCTCCTTGCTCGCACACGCTTTTTCTGTTCTGCCCACAAATGTTCTATAGGATTCAGGTCAGGCCTTGTGATGGCCACTCCAATACCTTGAATTTGTTGTCCATAAGCCATTTTGCCACAACATTGGAAGTATGCTTGGGGTCAATGTCCATTTGGAAGACCCATTTGCGAACAAGCTTTAACTTCCTGACTGATATCTTGAGATGTTGCTTCAATATATCCACATAATTTCCTTCCCTCATGATGCCATCTGTTTTGTGAAGTGCATCAGTCCCTCCTGCAGCTAAGCACCCCCACAACATGATGCTGCCATCCCCGTGCTTCACGGTCGGGATGGTGTTCTTCGGCTTGGAAACCTCCCCCTTTTTCCTCCAAACATAACGATGGTCATTATTGCCAAACGTTTTTATTTTTGTTTCATCAGAACAGAGGACATTTCTCCAAAAAGTACGATCTTTGTCCCCATGTTTATTATGGATGTTTTGGAGCAGTGGCTTCTTCCTTGCTGAGCGGCCTTTCAGATTATGTTGATATAGGACTTGTTTTACTGTGGATATAGATACTTTTGTACCTGTTTCCTCCAGCATCTTCACAAGGTCCTTTGCTGTTGTTCTGGGATTGATTTGCACTTTCCGCACCAAGGTACGTTTATCTCTAGGTGACAGAACGCGTCTCCTTCTTGAGCGGTATGACGGATGCGTGGTCCCATGGTGTGTATACCTGCGTACTATTGTTTGTATAGATGAACGTGGTACCTTCAGGCATTTGAAAATTGCTCTCAAGAATGAACCAGACTTGTGGAGGTCTACAATTTATTTTCTGAGGTCTTGGCTGATTTCTTTTGATTTTCCCATGATGTCAAGCAAAGAGGCACTGAGTTTGAAGGTAGGCATTGAAATACATCCACAGGTACACCTCCAATTGACTCAAATTATGTCAATTAACCTATCAGAAGCTTCTAAAGCCATGGCATAATTTTCTGGAATTTTCCAAGCTGTTTAAAGGCACAGTCAACTTAGTGTATGAAAACGTCTGACCCACTCGAATTGTGATACAGTGAATTATAAGTGAAATAATCTGTCTGTAAACAATTGTTGGAAAAATTACTCGTGTCATGCAGAAATTAGATGTCCTAACCGATTTGCCAAAACTATAGTTTGTTAACAAGAAATTTGTGGAGTGTTTGAAAAACGAGTTTTAATGACTCCAACCTTAAGTGTATGTATACTTCTGACTTCAACTGTATATATTTCAGTAAAAAATCAAAAACATTTGAAAACATTTCTAAAAACCTGTTTTTGCTTTATCATTATCAGGTATTATGTGTAGGTTGATGAAAAAATAACATATTTCAGAAGGATTTCTGTAACGTAACAAAATGTGTGTGGGGCGGAGCTGAATCAGGATAGTTACAACTGGGGTTGGAGCGGAAACCTACAGGAGGGTAGCCAACTTGATCAATGTGGTCAGAGTGTGTTTTTGTAAATATAAATGGGGTTAATGTGGTCGACCAGACTTACCTCCAAGCTGTACTCCTCCACGGTCCTCTTCAGCGGGTCAACGATCTGCCAGCATATGAGGATGCATAGGTCAATCAGCAGCATCCCACCAACAATGATCAGCAGCTTCTGGTCCTTGATAATCTGGAGGGGAGAAAAGGAGTGAGTGAGGGGAGAGAGAGCAAAGATAGTGGAACCAAAAAGGGCTCTACCTGAAATCAAAAACAGTTCTACCAGTAACCAAAAAGGGTTCTACCAGGAACCATAAAGCACTGTAACAGGAACCCCACGCATATGTACATAGCTACCTCAGTTACCTCGTACCCCTGTACATGGACTAGCCATGTCACTTTTACTCATTATTGTTATTAGTTATTCACTGTGTATTTATTCCTCGTCACCATTTCTATTTTTTATATATTTTTTTATCTTTCACTCTGCATTGTTCAAAAAGGACCTGTAAATCAAATCAAATTTTATTTGTCACATATACATGGTTAGCAGATGTTAATGCGAGTGTAGCGAAATGCTTGTGCTTCTAGTTCCAACAATGCAGTAATAACCAACAAGTAATCTAACCTAACAATTCCTCAACTACTACCTTATACACACAAGTGTAAAGGGATAAAGAATATGTACATAAAGATATATGAATGAGTGATGGTACAGAACGGCATAGGCAAGATGCAGTAGATGGTATAGTGTACAGTCTATACATATGAGATGAGTAATGTAGGGTATGTAAACATAAAGTGGCATAGTTTAAAGTGGCTAGTGATACATGTATTACATAAAGATGGCAAGATGCAGTAGATGATATAGAGTACAGTATATACATATACATATGATATGAGTAATGTAGGATATGTAAACATTATATTAAGAGGCATTGTTTAAAGTGGCTAGTGATACATTTTTACATAATTTCCATCAATTCCCATTATTAAAGTGGCTGGAGTTGAGTCAGTATGTTGGCAGCGGCCACTAAATGTTAGTGGTGGCTGTTTAACAGTCTGATGGCCTTGAAGCTGTTTTTCAGTCTCTTGGTCCCTGCTTTGATGCACCTGTACTGACCTCGCCTTCTGGATGATAGCGGGGTGAACAGGCAGTGGCTCGGGTGGTTGTTGTCCTTGATGATCTTTATGGCCTTCCTGTGACATCGGGTGGTGTAGGTGTCCTGGAGGGCAGGTAGTTTGCTCCCGGTGATGCGTTGTGCAGACCTCACTATTCTCTGGAGAGCCTTACGGTTGTGGGCGGAGCAGTTGCCGTACCAGGCGGTGATACAGCCCGACAGGATGCTCTCGATTGTGCATCTGTAGAAGTTTGTGAGTGCTTTTGGTGACAAGCCGAATTTCTTCAGCCTCCTGAGGCTGAAGAGGCGCTGCTGCGCCTTCTTCACAACGCTGTCTGTGTGGGTGGACCAATTCAGTTTGTCCGTGATGTGTACACCGAGGAACTTAAAACTTTCCACCTTCTCCACTACTGTCCCGTCGATGTGGATAGGGGGGTGCTCCCTCTGCTGTTTCCAGAAGTCCACAATCATCTCCTTTGTTTTGTTGATGTTGAGTGTGAGGTTCTTTTCCTGACACCACACTCCGAGGGCCCTCACCTCCTCCCTGTAGGCCGTCTCGTCGTTGTTGGTAGTCAAGCCTACCACTGTAGTGTCGTCCGCAAACTTGATGATTGAGTTGGAGGTGTGCATGGCCACGCAGTCGTGGGTGAACAGGGAGTACAGGAGAGGGCTCAGAACGCACCCTTGTGGGGCCCCAGTGTTGAGGATCAGCGGGGTGGAGATGTTGTTACCTACCCTCACCACCTGGGGGCGGCCCGTCAGTAAGTTCAGGACCCAGTTGCACAGGGTGGGGTCGAGACCCAGGGTCTCGAGCTTGATGACGAGTTTGGAGGGCACTATGGTGTTAAATGATGAGCTGTAGTCGATGAACAGCATTCTCACATAGGTATTCCTCTTAACCCATCCTCCAGATGGGTTAGGGCAGTGTGCAGTGTGATTGTGATTGCGTCGTCTGTGGACCTATTGGGTCGGTAAGCAAATTGGAGTGGGTCTAGGGTGTCAGGTAGGGTGGAGGTGATATGGTCCTTGACTAGTCTCTCAAAGCACTTCATGATGACGGAAGTGAGTGCTACGGGGCGGTAGTCGTTTAGCTCAGTTACCTTAGCTTTCTTGGGAACAGGAACATTGGTGGCCCTCTTGAAGCATGTAAGAACAGCAGACTGGGATAAGGATTGATTGAATATGTCCTTAAACACACCAGCCAGCTGGTCTGCGCATGCTCTGAGGACGCGGCTGGGAATGCAGTCTGGTTCTGCAGCCTTGCGAGGGTTAACACGTTTAAATGTTTTACTCACCTCGGCTGCAGTGAAGGAGAGCCCGCAGGTTTTGGTAGCGGGCCGTGTCAGTGGCACTGTATTGTCCTCAAAGCAAGCAAAAACGTTATTTAGTCTGTCTGGGAGCAAGACATCCTGGTCCGCGACGGGGCTGGTTTTCTTTTTGTAATCCGTGATTGACTGTAGACCCTGCCACATACCTCTTGTGTCTGAGCTGTTGAATTGCGACTCTACTTTGTCTCTATACTGGGACTTAGCTTGTTTGATTGCCTTGCGGAGGGAATAGCTACACTGTTTGTATTCGGTCATGTTTCCGGTCACCTTGCCCTGGTTAAAAGCAGTGGTTTGCGCTTTCAGTTTCACGCGAATGCTGCCAACAAATCCACGGTTTCTGGTTTGGGAATGTTTTAATCGTTGCTGTGGGTACGACATCGTCAATGCACTTTCTAATAAACTCGCTCACCGAATCAGCATGTTCGTCAATGTTGTTGCTGGACGCAATGCGGAACATATCCCAATCCACGTGATCGAAGCAGTCTTGAAGCGTGGAATCAGATTGGTCGGACCAGCGTTGAACAGACCTGAGCACGGGAGCTTGCTGTTTTAGTTTCTGTTTGTAGGCTGGAAGCAACAAAATGGAGTCGTGGTCAGCTTTTCCAAAAGGAGGGCGGGGGAGGGCCTTATATGCGTCGCGGAAGTTAGTATAACAATGATCCAAGGTTTTACCAGCCCTGGTAGCACAATCGATATGCTGATAGAATTTAGGGAGTTTTGATTTCAGATTAGCCTTGTTAATCTGAAAGTAAGCAGTTCCCTGTTAGTCTACAGCTGTTGTTTACGAAACATGTGACAAATAAAATTTGATTTGATGAGAGGTGGGATACAGGGAGGTACCAAAAGACGGCAGTCGTGTCAATCAACAAAGCCACTTTTTTGTGACTGAACTTTAGAGGATGAAAGGGGGCCCCGTCTGATCTTTATTTTGAACAGCGTTTGACCCTGCTGCCATCCACATCAAAGCAAAGGTCAGGAGAACACAGACACGGATACACTTTGAGGGAAGTCACTTCTTATAAATACAATGATGTTCTCCCTCCCTTCCTCGCTTTCTCAATTCAATTCAAATTCCGTTCAAAGGGCTTTATTGGCATGGGAAACAAAAGTTAAATAAATAATCAAACATTTACAGTAAAGTTTCATTGGAATAGAGACATTTCAAATGTCATATTATGGCTATATACAGTGTTGTAATGACGTGCAAATAGTTAAAGTACAAAAGGGAAAATAAACAAACAAATGTGGGTTGTATTTGCAATGGTGTTTGTCACAAATCTTGCTACTGTGATGGAAAACTGTGGTATTTCTCCCAATAGATATGGGAGTCTCTCTGTCTCTGTCTCTGTCTCTGTCTCTGTCTCTGTCTCTGTCTCTGTCTCTGTCTCTGTCTCTGTCTCTGTCTCTCTGTCTCTCTCTCTCTCTCTCTCTCTCTCTCTCTCTCTCTCTCTCTCTCTCTCTCTCTCTCTCTCTCTCTCTCTCTCTCTCTCTCTCTCTCTCTCTCTCTCTCTCTCTCTCTCTCTCTCTCTCTCACATGACATTCTATTATGACTGCAACAATGTTCTCGGGCTAAAAACCTACTCTGTTTCTGCGTAAACCTGATAGATTTATTGATAGATTTATCAGTCGCTGAAAGTACACAGGACCAGAATAGATTATCTTTACTGTAAATGAAATTGAAGTTGATAGATCAAACAATCCTTCTATCTTTCACAATGACGGGAGCATAAGATCAGAAGATTGACCATGGTATCGTGATTCTGTCCCTTTGGTCAAGACAGATGTTGTTGAGCCTATTCATATTTTAATTATCACATTATGCTATTCCCAATATGACATACAGTGTAGTTGTGTACTGGATACAATATAAGATAGATACAGCACAGTACACCGCCTAGCTGAGTGAATCTGAGTGGATTACAATATACTGTAGCTGGGTCACATAAAAAAATGAATATACTCTATTTGCTTTAGAGCAGGCTACCCCAGGCCTGCTACCATTAGAGCTGGCTACCCCAGGCCTGCTACCATTAGAGCTGGCTACCCCAGGCCTGCTACCATTAGAGCAGGTTACCCCAGGCCTGCTACCATTAGAGCTGGCTACCCCAGGCCTGCTACCATTAGAGCTGGCTACCCCAGGCCTGCTACCATTAGAGCTGGCTACCCCAGGCCTGCTACCATTAGAGCTGGCTACCCCGGGCCTGCTACCATTAGAGCTGGCTACCCCAGGTCTGCTACCATTAGAGCTGGCTACCCCAGGCCCCAGGAAGTAGTAATACATTATTCTACTGCTGATTCATCATTAAAGCATGGGGATGTGGAACTGTAGAATATACTGTGTGTAGTTGTGATCAGGGAACAGAGCAGTTTGCCTTCAGGGTCCTGATCCGTGGGAAATGGGATCGCTCTATCTCAGCGATGATAAGACGTGTGTGTGTGTGCGCATGAGGATGTGTGTTTGTGTAAGTATGAAAGACACTGTTCATATCAGATCATGCACACACACATCTGATTAATTTTCTTTTTTTACTTTGACCCCTTTTTCTACCCAATTGGTAGTTACAGTCCTGTCCCATCGCTGCAACTCCTGTACCGACTCAGGAGAGGCAAAGGTTGATAGCCATGTGTCCTCCGAAACTGCTTGCTTAACCCGGAAGCCAACCGCACCAATGTGTTGGAGGAAACACAGTACAACTGGTGACCGAAGTCAGCTTCGGCCCGCCACAAGGAGTCGCTAGAAGGCGATGGGACAAGGACATCCACGCCGGCCAAACCCTCCTCTAACCCGGACGACGCTGGGTCAATTGTGTGACGCCTCATGGGTCTTTCGGTCACGGCTGGCTGCGACACAGCCTGGGATCGAACTCGGGGCTGTAGTGACGCCTCAAGCACCGCAGCGCCTTAAACCGCTGCACCACTCGGGAGGCCACCTGATCATTGTTCTGTATGTACATCGTTGATCTAAGTGTTATGTGAATGAGCATGTACTGTATGTATAATGATAAAGCAACACCTCGTGGCAAAACACCTCTCCCCTATTTGAACTAGATAGTATGTGTGTATGCATTGATATGTAGGCTACGTGTGCCTTTTAAAAAAATCATGTAGTTCTGTCTTTGAGCTGTTTTTGTCTATTGATGTTCTGTATTATGTCATTCTGTATTATGTTTCATGTTTTGTGTGGACGCCAGGAAGAGTAGCTGCTGCTTTTGCAACAGCTAATGGGGATCCTAATAAAATACCAAATACCAAACGTCTGCGAATGTGTATGCGATGTATGTTGGGTCTTCTACAGCATGTGTGTACACATTAGTGTGTGTGTTAGGCCTTTTTCTGTGTGTGTTTTTCATTGTGTGCGTGTGTTGGTGTGTGTCCTAAGCTGTATCGCACTGTGAGCGCAGCCAAGAGCTCTCTAAAGTCAAACTCAGAGACAGACTAGCAGACAGACAGGGAGGGAGGCTGCAGAGCAACATGTTTGATTGACAGTCCCTGTGCTTACCCAACACTGAGCCAGGCCTCTTTACGCTCAAGCACACCCTGATTTGCAGTCTTCTGTCTGGTGGAGGGAGGGAGGGAGGGAGGGAGGGAGGGAGGGAGGGAGGGAGGGAGGGAGGGAGGGAGGGAGGGAGGGCAGAAGGGAGGGAGGAAGAGAGCGATGAAGCGACGGAGGGACGGAGGGACTGAGGAAGAGTGTGACTCGGTGCGCGACCACGGCAGCGCTCAACCTCTCTGATGAGCACTGGGGCTACATTGTAAGCTCTACTTTGACTGACAACAGTCACTCCACACAGCCGCATTCAATCAATGTTTGTGAGGAGGAGGATGGGGAGGGGGAAAGAGGAGGATAAGGAGGAAGTGGAGGAGGAGGGGGAGAGAGGAAGGGAGGAGGATGAGGAGAAGGAGGAAGCAGAGGAGGAAGAGGAGGGGGAGGGAGGATGAGGAGGAAAAACAGAGTCTACATAATCAGCATAACACAATTCACAGGAACAAGAGCCGTTTTGTAGTTGTGTTTCGTTTTTCTCCGAATTACGACCTTTTCATGAATAACTCACTTTTGAAATAAACACAAAAGGTCATCCATTTTTTTGCACATTTAAATATATCAAAACGCCCCTGTGTTTGGAATGACCCCAGACTAGAAGACAATGACCCCAATCTCTTTAAATACCATTTTCTTTCTCTCTCTAAATTTTAGTCATTTAGCAGACGCTCTTATTTAGAGCGACTTACAAGAGCAATTAGGGTTAAGTGCCTTGTTCAAGGGCACATCGACAGATTTTTCCAACCAGTGACCTTTCGGTTACTGGCCCAACGCTCTTAACTGCTAGGTTACCTGCTGCGGTCTTCTCTCCTCTGCTCTCTTCCTGCCTCCCTCGCACTCGCTCTCTCCCACTCTCTCTGACAGATCTTCCACATGCCCTCCTGCAGTTTTCATCATCCCACACATCTATCCAGGATGTGATGTGAGGAGGACTATAAATATCAAAAGGGCACAGAGGCCTGGTAAGCCTTTACGTAATCAAACGAGATACATATTGTGTCATATACATCTTTTGTATTTGTATTGAAGAGTGGAATGGAAATACATCAGAGGGCAACAGGTCAGTGGGTAGACTGTGTGTTACATCAAAGCACACACCAGGGTTTCCGTTAGCTGGTAATAGTCGGGTTTAGGCCATTTTTATTTTTTGAAGCCAACAAATAAAATTGTCACTGGGAGAAGAAAAATTCCCATTGCAAAATAAAGCTTTTTAGCCTCTTCATTGATGTAAATACATTTGACTGGTCATGCTTATCAGTCTATAGGTATATTTGCATAATTTAGTGGCATTAAATTGGCATGTGTATACAGTATATTCGTTATGTATCTTATTTATCACACGTACAGCATACTGATACAAAGCCTTATATTATATTCTACATTTCATTGTGCAGTAGCCAAAGGCACAATCCTAGTCATATTAGCAACCCGGGCTAGTTGTTGATGATCCTAGTCATATTAGAAACCCATGCTAGTTGTTGATGATCCTAGTCATATTAGCAACCCATGATAGTTGTTGATGATCCTAGTCATATTAGCTACCCATGCTAGTTGTTGGTGGTCCTAGTCATATTAGCAACCCATGCTAGTTGTTGATGATCCTAGCCATATTAGCAACCCATGCTAGTTGTTGATGATCCTAGTCATATTAGCAACCCATGCTAGTTGTTGATAATACTAGTTATATTAGCAACCCATGCTAGGTGTTGATGATCCTAGTCATATTAGCAACCCATGCTAGTTGTTGATAATCCTAGTCATATTAGCAACCAATGCTAGTTGTTGATGATCCTAGTCATATTAGCAACCCATGCTAGTTGTTGATGATCCTAGTCATATTAGCAACCCATGCTAGTTGTTGATAATCCTAGTCATATTAGCAACCCATGCTAGTTGTTGATGATCCTAGTCATATTAGCAACCCATGCTAGTTGTTGATGATCCTAGTCATATTAGCAACCCATGCTAGTTGTTGATAATCCTAGTCATATTAGCAACCCATGCTAGTTGTTGATGATCCTAGTCATATTAGCAACCCATGCTAGTTGTTGATGATCCTAGTCATATTAGCAACCCATGCTAGTTGTTGATAATCCTAGACATATTAGCAACCCATGCTAGTTGTTGATTATCCTAGTCATATTAGCAACCCATGCTAGTTGTTGATGATCCTAGTCATATTAGCAACCCATGCTAGTTGTTGAGGATCCTAGTCATATTAGCAACCCATGATAGTTGTTGATGATCCTAGTCATATTAGCAACCCATGCTAGTTGTTGATGATCCTAGTCCTATTAGCAACCCAGGCTAGTTGTTGATGATCCTAGTCATATTAGCAACCCATGATAGTTGTTGATGATCCTAGTCATATTAGCAACCCATGATAGTTGTTGATGATCCTAGTCATATTAGCAACCCATGCTAGTTGTTGATGATCCTAGTCATATTAGCAACCCATGCTAGTTGTTGATGATCCTAGTCATATTAGCAACCCATGATAGTTGTTGATGATCCTAGTCATTTTAGCAACCCATGCTAGTTGTTACATATTAGATCTCCCCTCTTTCTGAATTTCTAATGGATATTTTAATCTCTCACACATAAATTCATTTACATGTGCAGTGCGCTTTTGACAACAGGGTTTTCCTGCTAATTGCATTGTGGAACGGACATTTGTGCATAGCCCACTGCCTTGTGCGCATTGCTGTGCTTATAATGTAAATAAATAATAGTTTATCAACATTTTAAGCTAAACATTTTGATCTGTTGCATCAGACTCATGTATGTATGTATCCTAGGCCTACTGGTTATATGAATTTGGGATCTATCGACCCACAACGAATCTGTTTTGGAATAGGCCATTTCTTTCTAAAATAGCTGACCAATACTACATGTCAACTTTTCTACTATGGGGGATAGTGGATTGACATAGACTAGTGATGTTGCTGTTTGTCACTGCTCTTGCTGGCTGAGGAAAAGTTCATGTGGACAGTTATTCTAACATCTTCAAAGTGCACATCAGAATTCAGTAAGAAGGACCGCATATGGTTTCATTCTCAACTGTTAATATGAATGACCATAATCTAAATGTGACTTCTGCGACGATTCCCGGTCCAGAGCTTCCGGCGACGGTTCCCAGTCCAGAGCTTCCGGTGACGTTTCACAGTCCGGAACCTCCAACGACGGGCCACAGTCCGGAACCTCCAACGACGGGCTACAGTCCGGAACCTCCACCGACGGGCCACAGTCCGGAACCTCCAACGACGGGCCACAGTCCGGAACCTCCAACGACGGGCTACAGTCCGGAACCTCCACCGACGGGCCACAGTCCGGAGCCTCCAGCGACGGTCCCCAGTTCGAAGCCTCCAGTGATGCCCCAGTCCGGGGCCTGCAACGAGGGTCCCCAGTTCGGGGTCGGAGACGAGGGTCCCCGCACCAGAGGCACCACCAAAGTGGGGGGAGCCAGAGGTGGAGCGGGGTCTGCGTACCGCACCGGAGCCGCCACCAGGGTAGATGCCCACCCGGACCCTCCCCTTTAGGTTCAGGTTTGTGGCCGGGAGTCCGCACCTTTGGGGGGGGGGGGGTCTGTCTATCGTTGTCTCTGATTGGGAATCATACTTAGGCAGCCTGTTTTGCCACCTTAGTTTTGTGGAATGTTGTTTTTTGTTAGCTCTGTGAAGCCTACAGAACGTGGCGTTCGTTATTTCTTTTGTTTGGTGTTCTGATTAAATAAAGAATCATGAACAGGTAGCACGCGGCACCTTGGTCCACTTCTTCCGACGAGCGTCACACACACACACACACACACACACACACACACACACACACACACACACACACACACACACACACACACACACACACACACACACACACACACACACACACACACACACACACACACACACACACACACACACACACACACACACACACAAACCTTTAACCTCTTGGCGCACATATCCCTTTAATGGGATCATTTTCGTCAACATCCGCTGAATTGCAGAGCACCAAATTCAAATTAAATGACAAAAAATATTTAATTTCATGAAATCACAAGTGCAATGTACCAAAACACAGCTTAGCTTGTTGTTAATCCACCTGTCGTGTCAGATTTTGAAAAGATGCTTTACAGCGAAAGCAAACCAAGCGTTTGTGTGAGGACATCGATCAGTAGACAAAACATTACAAACAGCTAGCAAAGTAGTTTGGTCACGAAAATCAGAAAATCAATCAAATTAATCGCTTACCTTTGATGATCTTCGGATGTTTGCACCCACGAGACTCCCAGTTACACAATAAATGTTTGTTTTGTTCGATAAAGATTATTTTTATGTCCAAAAACCTCCATTTGGTTGGCGCGTTTTGTTGAGTAATCCACAGGCTCGTGCAGGTCATGACAGGCAGAGCGAAAATTCCAAATAGTATCCGTAAAGTTTGTAGAAACATGTCAAACGTTTTTTATAATCAATCCTCAGGTTGTTTTTAACATAAATAATCAATAATATTTCAACCGGACGGTAAACTATTCAATACAATAGAGAAAGAAAATGTCGAGCTACCACTGCATGAAATCGTAGGACAAATCGTAGGACATCTGGCAGTCCACTGACGCGATGTGATAAATCTCGCTAAGTTTTCAGAATAAAAGCTTGAAACTATGTCTAAAGACTGTTCATACCCTGTGGAAGCCATAGGAAAAGGAATCTGGTTGATATCCCCATCCTATAAATGAAGGAAAGGCAGGCAATTGAACAGGGATTTTTCAAAATAAAATAAGAGGCACTTCCTGGTTGAATTTCCTCAGGTTTTTGCCTGCAAAATCAGTTCTGTTATACTCACAGACACCATTTGGACAGTTTTGGAAACTTTAGAGTGTTTTCTATCCTAATCTGCCAATTATATGCATATTCTAGCATCTGGGCCTGAGAAATAGGCTGTTTACTTTGGGAACGTTATTTTTCCAAACATAAAAAATACTGCCCCCTAGCTTCACACACACACACACACACACACACACACACACACACACACACACACACACACACACAAACCTTTAATCCTGTAAAAAAAACAACAGGATAATAATAATAATAATACAACGAGATGAACCTCCATTCTTTCCAACGAGCAGCCAGTCTCACACAGCAGTAACGGAAAATGAAACCTTACACACTGTCCACCAGAATTACCACAGGGTGAGTGTGTGTGTGTGTGTGTTGTGTTGTGTGTGTGCGTACTGAACATAGAACATGTTGCCAGAAGGTGTGTGTGTGGTAAACTCTTGTATGCCTGAGCCAGGATAGAAAGATACCAGCAGCAGCAAATGTCCAGAGTGAGCTCCTGCAGTTTCTGACATGTACAGTGTGCATGTGTATACATTGTGTGTGTGAGTTATTGCATGTGTCTGCGTGTGTGTACAGTCTGAGCTGAGGTGAGTGTCTGTAATGCTTTTTGTGACTGGATCGATGCAGCTCTTCCGGGGCTTGGGGTGACTGATGGGGCTAACAACCTGCCTTGCCCCTCTTAGACCTCCTGTAGTAGTTACTCAGTTACACACATGTGGTTTGGGGAAATGTTTTTGGTGTTTAAAAATTCTAGTGTTGTTTTTTTTTGTCTCCACTCCTTGAGATATACATTCAGGGTAATCGTCTCAAATTCTTATGATTTCAGAGTGTTGCCAACGTTACTGAAACCATAGCAACGTTGTTAGAGAGGCAGCAAGTAGAAGCTCTCCTTGGGACTGCTACTGGATAATAACCCGATTTTCATAGCTCTGCATACTTGCTCCGAGGTGAAGGGTAAAGTACATTTTTGAAACTATGGTCAGCTAACAGTCCCTCATTTTCACTCTTATTCTCCTTCTTTCCTCTCCATTCATTTTTTATCTTGCATAATGCATATGTGGTGACACAGGAATCAGTGCATTAAGAAGCTGCTAGCTGCTGTTAACCAGTGATGATTTCTCTATCAGAGTCCATCATGGCCAATTATGGTTATAGGCTCTTCTGTTCTGCTTGATTGCAGCCATCCTCCGCAGACCAGACCATGTGACTACCACAGTTTACTGTTGCTTGATCACATCAACAGAAAACGCTCCCTTCCTACAGTGGCTATTGTGAAACTGACTGGTTCACAAAATACAAAATGGTGAACTTGAGCTAGTCTGGTGTTGATAGTCTTTTCTAAAGATGAAAGTTAGTGTATTCATATGTATGTGTATGTGTGCTCTGTTGCTCATAAATGCAGGTTCCAGACCTGTGGCTGTCATCTCTTCGTGTGGTGATACTGTGTCTTTGTCCAAAATGGCACCCTATTCCGTATATTATGCACTACTTTTGACCAGAGCCTTATGGTAGTGCACGATTTAGGGGATAGGGTCCATTTGGGGCATAACCTGTATGTTGGCTACAAGTGTCTTTCCACAATCTGAACACTGTCAGCAATTAGCAGAGTGATCAATAAGGCAGGAATGGGGTCAAATCCATTCAGTCGATTCAGGAAGTAATCATCTAAGACAATGAGAATGAATAATGATGACAATATGCTGATAATAACAACAACAATAATAATAATAATAATCAAGAGTTAATAACATTGTCCTTCCAGGTCTAGGCAATCATTGTCCATGAGACCATACAGTTTTGTCTCTTTGCTCTGACGGATGATTTGATTGACGGTATTATTATTTGATGATTGTGTTTCATATTTAATATGTGTATGTTTGTATTTAAAAACGAGACCTGGGTCTCAATGTGACTCCCTGTGTAAAATACATGTAAAAAACATGTTTTTAATTAAATAAATGAAAGTTTGTGATCCGTCACCTTTTTCTTCATCTTGACATTCTTGAAGATCGCGTGGACTCTCCAGGTCTTGGCGAACATGGCGCCGAACGCTGTCGTATACCCTACGATGAGGATCCACGTTCGCACCTGCAACACGATGACAGAAACAGTCTCGTCAATAGCTGGCAAAGAGTTGGGCTTAAGATCTAAACAAAGATCTAGACTGATCTAAACAAAGATCTAGACTGATCTAAACAAAGATCTAGACTGATCTAAACAAAGATCTAGACTGATCTAAACAAAGATCTAGACTGACAAGCTATTAGCCTTTTTATTATCTGACAAATTCACCAAAAGCTCTAGAAGTGCACAAAAAATAGTTCAAAGTGAATGTGCAAACTTTGGAGGAAGTCCTAGACTTACATCATGGCTGTCAAACTTGTGAATGTGTGTTATTAAAAGAAGAAACATACTGTAGCAGGATCTACTTTCTTGAGATTTAAGGATATTAAAACCCTCCAAATCCTACGATGCCTACTGTAGCTAGGCAAAAAACATATTTAGAATGAGTTGTAACTAAATAACAGCAACAAACCTATATCCTGTAGTAACTCCCACAGCATCTCATTTAACAAGCTGGAAAAACACCACTTTAACACTCACTGCACTAAATGCTGTTTGTGTTTGTTTGTCTATTTGTTGAAAGACATTCTTGGAATGGAGGCACAATCACAATGTAGGCAAAAAGCAATATGTGGAACAGACCAAGGCAAAAGATTTAGCAGCAAGCTTATTCTCCCCCCAGTGTTGCCTGAGGAAAATAAGAAATCAGCCGGGCCCTTTAGCCGCAGGGGCCCAGCAACCATGATGAAAAATTGTGCTACCAGATGCCTGCAGCCAGCTTTCCTGGCGGTAATGGCCACTCTCTTTTTCCTTCCTATTGAGGAGCAATGATGCACTACATAAAATACTGGCCTGGTTTGTTTTGAGACTTAAACTGTAATATATTTTGTCAAATCAAAAGGTAACCAATCAGATGTTTCTGTAAGTGGGGTGAGGGAGTGGGGAAGGAGAGCAAGAGAGGGATGGAGAAAAAGATAAAGAAAAAACTACTATAGCAGCCATACAAAGGAAACACAGTGCATATTGATTGGTTGGATCACACACTTTTCCTCAGCTCCTCCTCTCTAATTTGACAGCCTCCATTTTGGATTGTTTTCGCTGAGGCGAGCCAGGTTGGCAGACAGGCACCCAATGGCAGTTGATACGTGCTGTGCCACCCGCCTAGCTAACATTATTTAACAGTATTTATCTCTGTGGAAACCAGGACTGAGTCCCTACTTCCTATTGGGTGGCACCCTACTTCCTATATAGTGCACTACTTTTAACCAGAGCCCTAAGTGCCCTGGTCAACAGTAGTGCACTATATAGAGCATAGGGTGCCATTTGGGACGTGAACCAGTTATCACTGTAATCAAACCTCTTTAATTAAACCAGAGGCTCAGATAGTCACGTTCAAACTGTTGCTGTGGGAGCAGGAGCTTAATATGTTCCATGTTAGGAAAGACCCAGTGACTGATCCAATCACCTCCCATTATATGAACTCCCATCACCTTTCTGAAGGGTGGAAGATTAACTTGAATATCACACCTTTTAAAGGAAGGAGAAGAATGATAGCTAATAGCTAGTGTTAGCCTGGGTCGCACACCTTGTGAAGGGGATCAAGAGAGAATGCTAGCTGGCGTTAGCCTGGATCTCACAGATTTCGAAAGAGAGAAGACAGACGAGAATGATATAGTGTTAGCCTAGCATTAACCTGGGATTTTAAACATCATTAGGACAGCAGATATGGGGTTCGAGCTATACAGGTTCAATACTCACGGTGCACAGGGCCTCAAACTCTTTGTCGGACACCAAGGCGCCATCCAGGCCAAAGAGGAAGATGGAGGAGTAGGACAGCATTCCTCCCAGAATGATGAGGTTGTTCATGTAGGGACTGGACATCTTGATCAGTCTGTAGGGAGAGGAGAGTTACAATAACACGGACAGGAAGTTCTGAAATTGTGAAAGGAACACAGAGTTCCAAAATTGAACATCTCAGATGTGACATTTTTCACATTGAAACACGTTTTAGTCTTGGTAATCTAAAGTGTGTTTTCCCAGTTCCATTCCAAGAAAAATGTGAACACTATTTCTATCTAGATATATATTTTTTATTTAACTAGGCAAGCCAGTTAAGAGCAACGGCTGGTTGTGATACAGCCTGGAATCGAACTAGGGTCTGTAGTGAAACCTCTAGCACTGAGATGCAGTGCCTTAGACTGCTGCGCCACTCGGGAGCCCTACAGATATACTGTAGCTTTCCTAATTTATATTTGACACCTAATAGGTGCATGTCAGATAAGTGCAAACTCTATTTACTTAAAGTGCAGTTCAGCAGTACCAATCCACATACACTATCTGCATTTGCTGAGGGGTGTGTTCATTAGTGCACACCGTAGCAAACCCTAGCAAAATGTTACAAAAATGTTAGTTTCTTATTGGACAGGTTTAAGTAAGTCCCTCCCCGTTTCTGCCAAATTGCTTCCGCTTGGTTGCTAGTGAATACACCCCAGGATGTTTTTATGTTACAGTTTAATCACATCACTTAGGACAGCATGTGCCAAACCATCATGTAAATCACGACTCAACTGTACATCATCAAATCAATAGATAGTAAAATGTGTCTCTAAATGCAAGGAGAGAGGAAAGCACAGCACCCCATCTATGGTCCTGATGCTGCAGAATCAGGTATAATCGTAATGCACAGACTAAGGTGAACAACATACACACCATGTCAATTAACCATATTCCTTTTTTCCATCTTGTGTTATTCATTGTATCCGCAATAAAGTTAATACATTATGTTATAGGGGCTATGTCCTGTCTAAAGACTGTGGCTCTATTGTCCTGTCTAAAGACTGTGGCTCTATTGTCCTGTCTAAAGGCTGTGGCTCTATTGTCCTGTCTAAAGACTGTGGCTCTATTGTCCTGTCTAAAGACTGTGGCTCTATTGTCCTGTCTAAAGACTGTGGCTCTATTGTCCTGTCTAAAGGCTGTGGCTCTATTGTCCTGTCTAAAGGCTGTGGCTCTATTGTCCTGTCTAAAGGCTGTGGCTCTATTGTCCTGTCTAAAGGCTGTGGCTCTATTGTCCTGTCTAAAGACTGTGGCTCTATTGTCCTGTCTAAAGGATGTGGCTTTATTGTCCTGTCTAAAGGCTGTGGCTCTATTGTCCTGTCTAAAGGCTGTGGCTCTATTGTCCTGTCTAACGGCTGTGGCTCTATTGTCCTGTCTAAAGGCTGTGGCTCGATTGTCCTGTCTAAAGGCTGTGGCTCTATTGTCCTGTCTAAAGGCTGTGGCTCTATTGTCCTGTCTAAAGGCTGTGGCTCTATTGTCCTGTCTAAAGGCTGTGGCTCTATTGTCCTGTCTAAAGGCTGTGGCTCTATTGTCCTGTCTAAAGGCTGTGGCTCTAGGACCATTGACAGAGATTTGCTGTGGCTCTAGGACCATTGACAGAGATTTGCTGTCCTCTCTTCCCGAGGGATGTGTGTAGGGTGAATGCTTCACGTTGGTGGTGAATGAGGTGAGCCTTCCTACTGTATGCTGTTGCTATTACATGTACATTATGTTAACGAAATTATCTGAAATTATCTTTCTCAAAATTGTTTGTATATTTTCCCATAAAATAATCTGTAATCTGAATATTTTGTACCCTAAAAAAAGGAAAAATAAATATATATATATTTTTTTTTTCATGTGGCGACACAACTGCAACCCCTAGGGGTCCTGACCCAGTCTTTGAATATCACTGGTGTAGGGTGTAGTTGACCCTAGACGCTGGTCTTGGGTCAGTTTTGCAATGATAGGATTGGGGAAGGAGAAGCTGATCCTAGATCTGTACTGTACTGTACTGTACTGTAGAAGAAACTCCACCACGGTGACCTACTATTCTGGCCAGTATTAGTACACCAAGTCCTCCTGACTTCAGAATCTGGAAAGGCTATTTGATGTTGACGATGCGTCGATATTGAAGAGGCTGTACTTTTTTACTGACTGGTCTTTCTCACTTTCACATGGAACAACCACTTCCAATACAATTGTTGGATTTTCAAATCCAAACAAAGTGAGGTCTGAGACTCTCAACCCCTCAGGAAAGAAAAAAACATTTGAGAGAACCAATCAAACCTCTGCCCATTTCTGCACTAATACTGCATTTACAACGGAATCCTTGCTGTGAGCTCTACCCCCTCCTCCCCCCATTCCCTTCCCTCTTCTACTGACCTGTGGTTGCGGTTTTTGATGTTGAAGAAGAGGAAGGCCCCTGCCATGAGCATGCCCAGGATGGTGATAACAGACAGGATGCTGTAGAGGGGTACGTTGATGTTGCGACGCTGCAGACGCACAAACGTACGGTCCTTAGGAGGCTCCACCCCTGGAATTAAGAGGAGGAAGAAAGTAAGAAAAATAACTTTTACAGGGGAAGGATAGACAACCAAAATGAGCCCTCACCAGTAACCTATTTAACATTGAAAAACAATTTTGATTCAACCAGTTTTTGCCCAGTGGGTCTGCTATGATGCAAAAAAATATGTGAATGTCTTCCTATTCATTCCAGGAGTGGAGCCTCCAAATGAAGTTACTTTCCTTTTTGTGGAGTTGTTTCCACATCATTTCAACAAAACAATGATATGTGATGACATTGAATCAATGTGGAAAACTGTTGGATTTGCAAAAAGTCATCAACGTGACATCATTTGTTTTTGTTTTCACCCAACCTGAATGTACGTTTAATTCACAATAGCTGACAACTCAACCAAATGTAAATCCAAACTAGACGTTAAACTGACGTCTGTGCTCAGTGGTGATGTTCTTAGCCTAAGAAATGTATTGTAATCCACATGGACTGATTTAGATTTTAAGTTTGTCCACTTGTCCAGTGACTTTGATTCTATGTAAAGTACTGGACACTTCTACAGGAGAAGGATTGATCCAAAAAACGCCTACATTTGGCTACTTTCTTATCAGCTGCGTAAATGTACCTCCACACAGAATTAGTCGTTGTGGTCAGCTGTTTCTTATGCTTGTGCGTTCCTCTATCCGGCCTCTCCGTGCACATCAATTTCTCAAATGACTGAGCTCTACTTACGACGGTTTGAGACATAGAAACAATTGTTTTAGCTGAAACTGTCCCAGATTGTGTGTATATGGGACAAAAGGGAGGAAGGAATTGGGGGTCACTGTGGTAATAGCCAGGAATCAAACAAAAGACAAATAATGTCAACACAAGCAAACATGGATACATAAAAAGGCTGGTAGTGATTAAACATAGGATGATTGGTGGAGGGGAGCATTCTGGATGTCATTTGTCCCACTGAGGAGCTGTGTTGTGTGTGTGTGTGTGCACGTGTGTGTGCGTGTGTGTGTGTGTGTGTGTGTGTGTGTGTGTGTGTGTGTGTGTGTGTGTGTGTGTGTGTGTGTGTGTGTGTGTGTGTGTGTGTGTGTGTGTGTGTGTGTGTGTGTGTGTGTGTGTGTGTGTGTGTGTGTGTGAGACGTGTGTAGTGAACACACACACACACAGTCTGATCTACCTACCTTGGAACCTCATGGTGTTGTTAATAAGGTCCAGGACATCAGCAATAGCATTGTACTCTCCGACCTTCACCTCCTGACCCTCTGTTAGGAACACAAACAGAGACGGACACATTAGTTAGGACAGCATGGACACCTCAGACAACTTCTTACTCTCAGTCCACTTCACAGGTCTCGCAGAGCATAACATTCTTTCAAATAGGCAAGACGGCACTTAAACCAATGCTAGGAATACTGCAGTGTGGGGTCTCATTTATGCCATGTGTGTTTTAGCTAAGTGTGGAAATCAAGCTAATAGAAAGTACAGGCACTGGGTGAATGTTCTTGATACATTTTGGTTACAATGACTAGCAACAGTACTGTACTGGGGTGTATTCATTAGTGCACACCGTAGCAAACTGTTTAGCAATTGAAAACATTTTGCAACGGAAATGAGCATTTCTTATTGGACAAGTTCAGGTTAGTCCCTCTCTGTTTCAGCCCGTTTGCTTCCGTTTGTATCCTAGTGAATAAACAAATTACCGGAGAGCTAGGTCTCCAGTGAAGAAGCCAATCATAAAAATAAAAGCAACAATAAATAAAACCAATTGCACGCTGGCATTTGTAACACAATATCCATTTACATTTTCACAGGTACAGTAAAATTAGTTTAAATTGTGATATATCCCGAGCCATAACACAAACTTCTCTCTCCTGAGTGATATTTAAACCAGCCATTTCCTTCAAGAGCCGTCTTAAAGACTGATATTGGTCCCACGTGTAATATAGGCTTTCCATTGACCCTGGCACAAACACCAGCTCCATCACTCTTTCTCATAAAACAGGGGTAAAGTTACACAAAACACACTGGGGAGGAGGGAGAGGAGACAATTCTCTGTTTGTCTCTCTCTCTGTTTTCTCTCTCTAAGTAAGCATTTCACTGTAAGGTTTATACCTGTTGTATTCGGCGCATGTGATAAATACAATTGAATTTTATTTATATCAATTAATATGCATAAAAGCGTTATGTGACTACTATGATCCTGAGCTGCTATGTTAGGGCAAACCCTTCACCCAACTTCTGAAATGAGATTTCACGCCTGTTTGTTCAATTAACTCATTCATCACTGTAAATCAGATTCAGATTTATACAACTAGCCTGAACCCTGGATGTGTTTGGCGTGACGACCATAGGAGCTGGCAAGACAGCATAAACAGATCAAGGATCAGTGCATTTCTGTAAATCACATTCAGATTTATGAACCAAGTGCCTAATAAGGTTCTAGACACAGTCTCTATGGCATCATGGTATAACAGGCTAGTCTATATGACATCATGGTATAACAGGCTAGTCTATATGACATCATGGTATAACAGGCTAGTCTATATGACATCATGGTATAACAGCCTAGTCTATATGCCATCATGGTATAATAGGCTAGTCTATATGGCATCATGGTATAATAGGCTAGTCTATATGACATCATGGTATAATAGGCTAGTCTATATGACATCATGGTATAACAGGCTAGTCTATATGGCATCATGGTATAACAGGCTAGTCTATATGGCATCATGGTATAATAGGCTAGTCTATATGACATCATGGTATAACAGGCTAGTCTATATGACATCATGGTATAATAGGCTAGTCTATATGACATCATGGTATAACAGGCTAGTCTATATGACATCATGGTATAACAGGCTAGTCTATATGGCATCATGGTATAATAGGCTAGTCTATATGACATCATGGTATAATAGGCTAGTCTATATGACATCATGGTACAATAGGCTAGTCTATATGACATCATGGTATAATAGGCTAGTCTATATGACATCATGGTGTAATAGGCTAGTCTATATGACATCATGGTATAATAGGCTAGTCTATATGGCATCATGGTATAATAGGCTAGTCTATATGACATCATGGCATAATAGGCTAGTCTATATGACATCATGGTACAATAGGCTAGTCTATATGACAACATGGTATAATAGGCTAGTCTATATGACATCATGGTACAATAGCCTAGTCTATATGATATCATGGTACAATAGGTTAGTCTATATGACATCATGGTACAATAGGCTAGTCTATATGATATCATGGTACAATAGTCTAGTCTAGTCTATATGACACCATGGTACAATAGGCTAGTTATGGTACAATAGGCTAGTCTATATGGGTATAGAATTGGGATTCATTGAACAATGAATGAACCTTAACTGAAAACATAGGGGGAAAAACCGTATTCACACCTGGCTACTAAACTATAGGAAATGACTCAAATATGAATGTATTTCGCTTGGCTTTCGTACACTAGTTGATGTTTAAAAAAAAATGCTACTATATAATAGAACCGGGCACATTATTTTGCTTTGTCAAAGGTCACAGTTATTTCCTCACTACATATACATATACTGTAGTACCCAAGGCAGCGTCCCATGCGACTTTGTGTAATGTGATCTGTAGGCAGATGGGCTGAGTGGGTGTAGGGTGAAGTTGCCCCCTAGACGTTGATCTTGGGTCAGGTTTGCATTTTCCACAACTAATGGTTAAAGTTAGGATTGGGGAGGGGAAGCTGATCCTAAATCTGTATCTTCACCACAGAGTGGGGCTGAGGGTGAAAGACAGGCGCTGACAATCGGAACCTCCAGAAGGGGAATGAATGAACCCACAGTGAGCTGCTTCCACACTGCGTAGGACAGACGACTGAGCTGAGGAGAGGATCATATTCTGGTTAAATATTTAGCCCAGGCAATCCCTCCTCTCTTTCTATCTCGATCTCATGTGTCAAATAGTCGTTACCCTGATAAGCCGGGAGGGAGGGAGGGAGGGAGGGAGGGAGGGGAGGATGGGAGACATAATAAGGGTATGATATGAATGGAGGGAGAGAGAGGAAAAGAGGAGGATGTGGACAAAGGGAGGGGGCAATAAGAGTTGAGAGAGAGAGAGAGAGAGAGAGAGAGAGAGAGAGAGAGAGAGAGAGAGAGAGAGAGAGAGAGAGAGAGAGAGGAAAGAAAAGAGGGGGAAACAAGAGATACATAGGTGTATGTCAAGGGGGAGGGAGAGTGGCAGGAGGAGGGAGTGTTATGCCTAAGGCTAAGTACTCATGATAACATTTCTCTCACAGCACTATAGAGCAAGCCCTCTCCAGTTCACTGATGATAACATTTCTTTGCTTATCCATGATATGACTGCCAGTTGCCTTCCAATTGAAAAGCTCCATCACTCCCACAAGCAAACAGGACTGTCCGCCCTGTGGGTTTCCACACACACACACACACACACACACACACACACACACACACACACACACACACACACACACACACACACACACACACACACACACACACACACACACACACACACACACACACACACACACACACACACACACACACACACACACACACACGCACACACACACATACACACAATTTAAGCTACCACGGGGAGAACCTCTGCAGTGGGGTAGATAAGATTGGGGGAGAGGAGATTAATAAAAACATGTTGGTGCTGAGGGAGGGTAGGGCCAGGGGAGCAGGGGAGAATCCCCCAAACACAGATCACATTTCTGGGTAGAAAATCCCACCCAGCAGCCCCCTGGTTCACCTGCAGTCAACAAACACTCGCTGGATAACTAGGACATCATCATCAGCCAGACAGCAACCGCAGCACCCAGTCATAATAGTAGAGCAATTCAACAGAACATCACAACAATGCAACAATCTTACAGCATGTGCTTACCTTGAAACTGTGTGAATTTGATCGTGCCCATCCGTTCTCCGTTCCTGAACATGACTTGGCCCTGGATAGAAAAATAATACAAAACACATTTAAAACATTTGAAAATTAAAACTTCTGAGGTCTCAATGCAGAATACAATGCAATTCTTACATTGTCCATATCAGCTACCAAGTTGAAACTGAACATTGTTGGTCCTTATTTAACCAGCAATTCCATCTGAATTGTTCATCATCTTCAAGGCACATCAAGTCCCTTGATTAAATTGACAACGATGGGCAACAGCAGATGCAGAGGAAGCAGTAGAGAGAGACGATGAAAATAAGCTTGATTTAATTAGAATTTAGATGCACTGTTTTCTTGACATTGGCACATTAACAGATTTGTGTGAACAAAGAGGTGGTCTGGCACTGATCTTCTTATTGGATTAGATGTCTACAAAAATGTATATTTTTAATATGAGGTAAACAAAATGATTGGTCAGCAGATTCATTTCCTGATATCCTTATAATCAAAGGAGTGTCAGATTCCTTTCTGATTCCGTAAGGCCCTATCACACATCTTCTTTAGAGGGGCTTTTAAAAAACATTTCATAAGTGGAAATCTCACCATTGGCTACTGAACAGACATCAATAGTCGGTACTACTACCATTAAAACCTCGACATGTCTTTGATGTCAACCCTGATGAAAGCAACTGGATACGAATGACACTCCACATAGAGCATCACTGATATTCCAAAAAACAACAATCAAGGCCAAATAAAATCATCAATTATATTCAGATATTTTCTGGGGGAAAAAGTCTCTCAACTAACACATTGCCTTTCCTCCCTTATCCCTCCTTATCCATCAACACTGACCAATTAATTCGTCCAGCCATCTGCCCATAGAACTCCTTAATTAAACATTTAGCTGGATCTGGGATTATTGGCGGCTACGGAAAAAAGCAGGTGAACGAGAGAGAGAGAGAGAGTTAACATGGAGCTGATTAAAGCAGCACTGGCAGAGAGATGGGAAGGGAGGAAGGCGACAGACTGAAGGACTAATTTTGTCTCAAAAACACGCAGAGGCTTTGAAGTCGGTCGCTGGGCGGGTTTCCACCCTCTGATTGGTTCCCTGTCTTTGTACGGCATGTGTGATTGTGACAGAGTGCCTGTCTGTGTGAGCGAGGAAGAGAGCTAGCTAAAGTGACTGCCTTCACAGACCAGGATAACAGTGGTTGGATGGTGCTAAGAGTTGTCTGTTATGGAATTTAAAGGCCCAGTGCAGTCATACTTTTGTTTTGCCTGTGTTTTATATCTTATTGTACAACAGCTGATGAAACTAACACTGTAAAAGTGTGAAAACATTTGATCAGTGTTATTTCCTGATAGTTGCTGGTTGAAAACATCATCTACACAGGACCTTCTAATCAGCAGGTTTGCATGGGGGGGAGTTTCGGCTTCCATGGTGACATCATCATGCGGCAAATTGGTTATTAAACCAATACGAAGGAGAGTTCCAAACCTCTTTGCCAATAACAGCTAGTTTTCAGTTTTCCCATCCCTACCCAGACCACTCTCAGACAATCCTAGCAAAATTCTTGCTTGAGAAATAGTGTTTTACTAAAAAGCCATTTTTGCCGATTTTACTAGAAATCTGTTACAGTGAGGTACTTAATTATTACCCAGAAATGATTTGATATGAATATAAAAATGGCTGCATTGGACCTTTAAGACGTGACTGAAAGTGTAATCTCAGAGAGTGCGCTACCTACATGTAACTGTCAAAATAAATAAAACAAGTCAGTAAATGAGGGATACACAGTATATTGAAAGCAGGTGCTTCCTGAGTTTATTAAGCAATAAACATTCCATCATGCTTAGGGTCATGTATAAATATGCCCTGGTTAAGTATGTGTGTGTGTGGGAGTGAAGTGCACTTGAAAGTAGTGTTTACTATAGAATATGAGTAAACTATGTGCAGAGCCTGTGGTCTAGCGGTAACGCACCCAACTCCTCCGGAGACCGGGGTTCAAAAACAATATCCACAAAAACATATAGAAAACAAACATATGTCAGTATGCAAAATCAATACTGAATGTTTTATTTCTAATCTGGAGGGTCTTGATATTCATATTTCACTAATTGCAGATAAAAAAAATAATATTAATAGTTATAATTATTTCTGTTCAAATGTCCCTCCCACATTCTCCTGGAGCTCTGGTTGAGCTGGGGGAGTTGACCCAGACTAACAGCTCTCTGGGACTCAGATGCCCAGCCTGTCCTTGTTGATGAGGGTGGTATCACTGTGTTTGTGGACATGAGATGGCGGTATCACTCTGCTACTTTGTTTCTGGAGGTGAGGAAAGGTAGGAACTGAAGAAGGAACAGATTTTCCCAGACAGAGGTTCCGGTTGTGGGCTGCAGGTGTGAAAGGAGGGGGTTCCCAGGAGGTCTGGTGGGGGAGCACAGCAGCCAGAGGTGATGAAATTAGGTCGCATACACACACACCTCTCTGTGTCCGCCTGTAAGGACTCACTGCCCTCAGGCTGTGACACCAGCCATAGAGACACTGAGACCAATACACTGGTACAGTAGTGGCAGAACAGGCGACTGGAATCTCAATCCCTCTAGATTTATTTGTTAAAGGTATAGCTCTTCATTGCATAATCACAGCATATTGTACTGAGAACTGTGCATGTAACACTGCTTATGCTACTGGTTAGACCTGTACACACACTGATCTGGCCATGCCTATCTAGCATCACTGGGTGCGTGCAAATAGCACCCTATTCCCTATTTAGTGAACTACTTTTGACCAGGGCCCCTATGGTCCCTATCCTATAGGTCCTTCCTTCTGGAAACAAAGCTTGTATTATAAGGAGGACGGGATCCACCCAAATCATTTGGGTTTCTGGATCCTTTCACAGAATTATAAGGCTGTGTTGAGACAATGACTTATCAATGACCCAAGCACAGCTCATTTAATCTCTACCATTGTGTCGCTGAGTTGTTATAATGCTTCAGCAAATGTACATTATCCCAGGGGCGTTGGAAGACGCAATGTTAGTAATCTAATGTATGTCCCTCTTACTGCCCTGAATGCCTCTATTGATCCTACAGTTATTGTTTGCAGTAATCATATGCATATGAACCAGTGTAACATTGTTAGCACTGAGGTGGAGTGCCCTACTAGGAAGTCCACTGTGTACAACTCATCCTGCACTAATTTAAAAAAGCATGTCTGGCTCTGCTAACCTTCCCAGTAAAGCAATAAAAACAATCAAGCATCCCAGAAAAGTGTTAAAAATAGCCCACATTAACATATGTAGCTTAAGGAACAAGGTTCATAAAATCATCAATTGGCTAGTAACAGGTGACACTCGTATTCTGACAATCTCTGAAACTCACTTAGATAATACCTATGATGATACAGCGGTAGCAATACACAGTTATAAGATTTATAGAAAAATCTGAAATGCCAAAGGTGGAGGTTTGGCCTATTGGTTCAGAACAGGGCAGCACGGCTGGCCCTTGGATGTACACAGAGAGCTAACATTAATAATATGCATGTCAATCTCTCCAGGCTCAAAGTGGAGGAGAGGTTGAGCTCATCACTACTTGTATTTGTGAGAGTTATTGACATACACGAAGGTGTCTGTTTGAACAACTGGCACACAGCTCGGACACCCATGCATACCCCGCAAGACATGCTACCAGAGGTCTCTTCACAGTCCCCAAATCCAAAACAGACGATGGGAGGTGCACAGTACTACATAGAGCCATGACTACATGGAACTCAATTCATCATCAAGTAACTCATGCCAGCCGTAAAATTTGATTTAAAAAACAGATACAAATACACCTTATGGAACACATGCATACAGACACACGATAACATAAACACTATACACACATGGATGTTGTGTTATAGATATGTGGTAGTAGAGTAGAGGCTTGAGGGCACACACTTAATGTTGTGAAATCTGATATGAATGTTTTTAAAATGACCTCCTAATGGGGATCCATAATAAATACAAATAGAAAAAGTAATGCACTACACAGGCCAAAGGGTACTACTTGAGATCAGAATCCCTGTCTCCTCGGTTTCCTCTTCCCTCCAGGCAATAGATGAAGAGGAGGAATTCCACTGTACATGTTCATCTGTGCTGCTAACAGCCCCGGCCAAGCCCTGGAGGCTTCTCTGAGCTAATGTTTGACTTCCTCTATTGCTCTGCCACTAGACTAGATCAATAGCAGGCAGCACCCAGAGAACACATCAGAATGCCATGTGGATGGCCGAGTTCTAACCTGACACAAACACACAATCAGTGTTTACACACACACACACACACATGCGCACGCGCACACGCACACACACACACACACACACACACACACACACTCACACACACACACACACACACACACACACACACACACACACACACACACACACACACACACACACACACACACACACACACACACACACACACACACACACACACACACGCATGAAACACATACACACACAATCAGTGTACACACACAATCAGTGTGCACGCACAGGCATACACGCATGCGCACACACACACAGACACACAAACACACACAAGCCCCACTATGTTCACTATGTAGGAGTTAGGAGGGAAGGGAGAGGGTGAACGTGGTTTTAGTGGTGAAACTGACCGGCCAAACTAGTACCACTTGTTGTGGTTCACGCTGGGGAAGTTATGGCAGTGAGACGGTGGCTCTCCATGTGGGTGTAGGACATGGGTGATGTGTGTGTGGGTGGAAACGCAGAGCCACGATGGGGTATTGGGTATAGTGTGTGTGTTCATCACGATTCCCTGTAATGGAAATACACACCTATATGCTGACGCTTCATAAAGGCACATTAACAAACCAATGGTATTTTCTGATCTGATATGGCACTTAAATACACACAAATAACAAGCTTTTTTATAACCTCGTTCCATGTACTGTAATCCCTGTACAGTTATCAGAAGGACCAACAATCATAGTGGTGGGAAAATAAGTAATACATTACTCCAGAGTATTAGCCTCTTATAGACCTGGAGCAACTGTTGTCAATTATTTTTCAAATACCACTTCAAGTATTTTTGTTAAACTTTATTTTTTATTTTTAACAAGGTAAGTTGACTTGAGACCACATTCTCATTTACAGCTACAACATGGGGAATAGTTACAGGGGGATGACTAGGTGGCCATGATGGTATGAGGGCCAGATTGGGAATTTAGCCAGGATATCAGAGTTAACCTCCCTGCTCTTACAATAAGTGCTGTGGGCTCTTTTGTAACCACAGAGAGTCAGGACCCCCGTTTAACATACCACCTGAAAGACAGCACCCTACACAGGGAAATGTCCCCAATCACTGCCACAGGGCATTGGGATGTCTTTCTAGACCAGATGAAAGAGTATCTCCTACTGGCCCTTCAACACTACTTCCAACATCATCTGGTCTCCCATCCAGGGACCAACCAGGACCAACCCTGCTTAGCTTCTGAGGAAAGCCAGCAGTGGGATGCAGAGTGGTATGCGGCTGACATCACATTATGCAATACAGTGAATATGCAATGCAGCAATACAGTGCGCCTATTGTGCTGCTTTCTGAATAGATGGTAATAGTGGTGCTGTATGTTATCCCCCTGGAGACAAGCACGCACACAAACAGAGACACGCAGCTCAGGCAGCCACCCTGGCAGAAGGACCCCCAGGGAGATGAGGCTATCTGGGCTATCCATGTCATCCTCCCTGCCTCTGTTCTCCAGCAGCCTCCAGGGACTGGCCCACTGGCAGCCCACTTCACCCCAGAGACGCAGAGGGAACTGGGGGAGAGAGAGGTCACAGTGGGGTGGGGGTTATGGAGAGGCTCAGGAGGCCTATGGTGTACTGTAATGCCCCAAGGGAGGTCAACCTTTTCTCCGCTCTCAATACTGGTTATGACACAATCTCTCTCTCTCTTTTCCGCTCTACCTCTTCACCTGGATCTCTTTCACTATTCCTCTTTCTCCTTCTATTTCTCCTTCACTATTCCTCTTTCTCCCTCTATTTCTCCTTCACTATTCCTCTTTCTCCCTCTATTTCTCCTTCACTATTCCTCTTTCTCCCTCTATTTCTCCTTCACTATTCCTCTTTCTCTCTCTATTTCTCCTACACTATTCCTCTTTCTCCCTCTATTTCTCCTTCACTATTCCTCTTTCTCCCTCTATTTATCCTACACTATTCCTCTTTCTCCCTCTATTTCTCCTTCACTATTGCTCTTTCTCCCTCTATTTATCCTTCACTATTCCTCTGTCTCCCTCTATTTCTCCTTCACTATTCCTCTTTCTCCCTCTATTTCTCCTTCACTATTCCTCTTTCTCCCTCTATTTCCTCCTCTTTCTCCCTCTTTATTTTTTCCTCTCTGATTTTTCCTTTTTCTATTCCTCTATCTACCCATCTCTCTCAGCCTGTGGCCGTATCCTATGCACGCACGCATGCACGCACCCTGAATCGCACCGGTTTTAATGTAGAAAAAACGTGTTTATTCAATATTTAGAGGGGGTTGTTATAGTAGTGGTGGATTGTGGTGGATCTATTTCTCCTACACTATTCCTCTTTCTCCCTCTATTTCTCCTTCACTATTCCTCTTTCTCCCTCTATTTCTCCTTCACTATTCCTCTTTCTCCCTCTATTTCTCCTACACTATTCCTCTTTCTCCCTCTTTTTCTCCTACACTATTCCTCTTTCTCCCTCTATTTCTCCTACACTATTCCTCTTTCTCCCTCTATTTCTCCTTCACTATTCCTCTTTCTCCCCCTATTTCTCCTTCACTATTCCTCTTTCTCCCTCTATTTCTCCTACACTATTCCTCTTTCTCCCTCTATTTCTCCTTCACTATTCCTCTTTCTCCCTCTATTTCTCCTACACTATTCCTCTTTCTCCCTCTATTTCTCCTACACTATTCCTCTTTCTCCCTCTATTTCTCCTTCACTATTCCTCTTTCTCCCTCTATTTCTCCTTCACTATTCCTCTTTCTCCCTCTATTTCTCCTACACTATTCCTCTTTCTCCCTCTTTTTCTCCTACACTATTCCTCTTTCTCCCTCTATTTCTCCTACACTATTCCTCTTTCTCCCTCTATTTCTCCTACACTATTCCTCTTTCTCCCTCTATTTCTCCTTCACTATTCCTCTTTCTCCCTCTATTTCTCCTACACTATTCCTCTTTCTCCCTCTATTTCTCCTTCACTATTCCTCTTTCTCCCTCTATTTCTCCTTCATTATTCCTCTTTGTCCTTCTATTTCTCCTTCACTATTCCTCTTTCTCCCTCTATTTCTCCTTCACTATTGCTCTTTCTCCCTCTATTTCTCCTTCACTATTCCTCTTTCTCCCTCTATTTCTCATTCACTATTCCTCTTTCTCCCTCTATTTCTCCTTCACTATTCCTCTTTCTCCCTCTATTTCCTCCTCTTTCTCCCTCTTTATTTTTTCCTCTCTGATTTTTCCTTTTTCTATTCCTCTATCTACCCATCTCTCTCAGCCCACACACACACACACACACACACACACACACACACACACACACACACACACACACACACACACACACACACACACACACACACACACACACACACACACACACACACACACACACACACACACACACACACACACACACACACGTCTTCTCTAACACAATTTGGTACCTGAATCGCACCGGTTTTAATGTAGAAAAAAAGTGTTTATTCAATTTTTAGAGGGGGTTGTTATAGTAGTGGTGGATTGTGCTACTAGCTCTCACAGTCTCATGTCAGAATTAGATGTGCAGCCATTTTTCTGAAACATCAAAATTCTAATTTGTTCCAAAATTTCAATTTAGAAGGGTTTAAGGTTAAGAAGGGTTTAAGGTTAACTCCAAATTCGTAAGGTTAGGCATTCAATCTGATTGGTTAAGGTAAGGGTTAAGGTTTGGGATAGGCTTAAAACAAAAATATATAAAACAACTTTCTATCGCTGGATTTGAACTTGCAACCTTTAGAATCAGAGGCAGATTCTTATGCCCATCTATCATCCCCGTCCACGACACCAGACCAACTTGAAGGTAACAGCGCTCACTGTTGCCCCTAGTGGCCGGTTTCCACATCATCTCCCAACGTCCTCAGACATGGATGGATGTTTTTCACCCTCAACATTTTCCCATGTGTATCAAGAATGGTTCACCCCCCAAAGGACATCCAGCCAACTTGACACAACTGTGAGAAGATTTGGAGTCAACATGGGCCAGCATCCCTGTGGAACGCTTCGACTTGTAGAGTCCATGCCCCGACGAATTGTGGCTGTTCTGAGGGGAAAGGGGGAGTGCAACTCAATATTACGAAGGTGTTCCTAATGTTTGGTATACTCAGTGTATATATTTTTGTTATTCATTATAATATTATTAACAAATGTTCCCTAATGAATCACCATTACCCTTCCTTATGTCAAAGCAAGCCATGTCCCAGGCAGAATGGCCCATACAAACCAGGAGTCTATCTTCTGTTTCTGTAATTTGAGGCAGATTCATGATTAAGTACACCCTCTGGACAGGACACTAGTCTATCTCCTGTTTCTGTAATGTGAGGCAGATTAATGATTAATTCACCCTCTGGACAGGACACTAGCCTATCTCCTGTTTCTGTAATGTGAGGCAGATTAATGATTAAGTTCACCCTCTGGACAGGACACTAGCATATCTCCTGTTTCTGTAATGTGAGGCAGATTAATGATTAAGTTCACCCTCTGGACAGGACACTAGCCTATCTCCTGTTTCTGTAATGTGAGGCAGATTAATGATTAAGTTCACCCTCTGGACAGGACACTAGCCTATCTCCTGTTTCTGTAATGTGAGGCAGATTAATGATTAAGTTCACCCTCTGGACAGGACACTAGCCTATCTCCTGTTTCTGTAATGTGAGGCAGATTAATGATTAAGTTCACCCTCTGGACAGGACACTAGCCTATCTCCTGTTTCTGTAATGTGAGGCAGATTAATGATTAAGTTCACCCTCTGGACAGGACACTAGCCTATCTCCTGTTTCTGTAACGTGAGGCAGATTAATGATTAAGTTCACCCTCTGGACAGGACACTAGCCTATCTCCTGTTTCTGTAACGTGAGGCAGATTAATGATTAAGTTCACCCTCTGGACAGGACACTAGCCTATCTCCTGTTTCTGTAATGTGAGGCAGATTAATGATTAAGTTCACCCTCTGGACAGGACACTAGCCTATCTCCTGTTTCTGTAACGTGAGGCAGATTAATGATTAAGTTCACCCTCTGGACAGGACACTAGCCTATCTCCTGTTTCTGTAACGTGAGGCAGATTAATGATTAAGTTCACCCTCTGGACAGGACACTAGCCTATCTCCTGTTTCTGTAATGTGAGGCAGATTAATGATTAAGTTCACCCTCTGGACAGGACACTAGCCTATCTCCTGTTTCTGTAACGTGAGGCAGATTAATGATTAAGTTCACCCTCTGGACAGGACACTAGCCTATCTCCTGTTTCTGTAACGTGAGGCAGATTAATGATTAAGTTCACCCTCTGGACAGGACACTAGCCTATCTCCTGTTTCTGTAATGTGAGGCAGATTAATGATTAAGTTCACCCTCTGGACAGGACACTAGCCTATCTCCTGTTTCTGTAACGTGAGGCAGATTAATGATTAAGTTCACCCTCTGGACAGGACACTAGCCTATCTCCTGTTTCTGTAACGTGAGGCAGATTAATGATTAAGTTCACCCTCTGGACAGGACACTAGCCTATCTCCTGTTTCTGTAATGTGAGGCAGATTAATGATTAAGTTCACCCTCTGGACAGGACACTAGCCTATCTCCTGTTTCTGTAACGTGAGGCAGATTAATGATTAAGTTCACCCTCTGGACAGGACACTAGCCTATCTCCTGTTTCTGTAACGTGAGGCAGATTAATGATTAAGTTCACCCTCTGGACAGGACACTAGCCTATCTCCTGTTTCTGTAACGTGAGGCAGATTAATGATTAAGTTCACCCTCTGGACAGGACACTAGCCTATCTCCTGTTTCTGTAATGTGAGGCAGATTAATGATTAAGTTCACCCTCTGGACAGGACACTAGCCTATCTCCTGTTTCTGTAACGTGAGGCAGATTAATGATTAAGTTCACCCTCTGGACAGGACACTAGCCTATCTCCTGTTTCTGTAACGTGAGGCAGATTAATGTCCAAATACACTCTTATATCAGGAAAAGTCCACTGACTCACCGTGACGCCATAGAAGTTGGTTTCGTTCATGACGTCCAGCACCAGCTTGCCCACCTCACGGTCGTCCACAGTGAGGTTGTGGTACATGTCCTGCCTCTCCTTGTGCTGCAGTAAATCCATGACGCGGGTCAGGGTCTTAGCTATTACCCAGATCCCGTCGTAGGCGAATCCGTGATACTTTGAGGGCTCCACTCCCTTCTGCTGCAGCTCTTTACTGTACTCCCTCTCATACTCCTTAGGTGTCTGGATGTAGAGAGAGAGGATAGTCATTTAATCAATATCCTACTTCTAAGGTATTAATGTAGGGAGGGGATCATCAATTAATCAACATCCTACTTCTAAGGTGTCAATCTAGGGGGGAAAACGGGGATAATCAATTAATCAATATCCTACTTCTTAGTTGTCTGAATGTAGGGAAAGAGTTTACATAGGGATGTGTCCCTAATGGCACCCTATCCCCTACATAGTGCACTACTTTTGACCAGAGCACTATGGACCTGGACAAAAGTAGTGCACTATAAAAGGAAAACAGGGTGCCATTTGTGAGGCAGTCGTAGACTAAAAAGCATGTTCAATGGAACGCTCACCCTTCCAGAGATGCCCTTGACCTGTTTGGCGCTGAGCGGTTCAAAGTCCACAGCGATGTATCCCTCCATAGCGGTCAGCAGCTTCCTGGTGGTGCAGTTGGTGGAGTTGGCCTGCTCCCACCAGTTCCCCTGGTACCAGCCTGGTATGATCCACTGGTACTTACTACCATACATGTTCAGGTTGTACGCCTGGGGGAGGGATGTTTGGTTAGTACGCACACAGGCATGTCGACGTAAACACACACCACACACAAGAACACACCTTCAATACATTACCAGTCAATACTGTGAATTTAAATAGGCTTTCAGCTTTTACTGAAGCTCATTATGGATATCACACCATACATCTGCAGCCTCCATGACGACTTGATACACGTGTGTGTGTGTGTGTGTAGGTGGTTGTGTATGTGTGTGTATGTGCGTGTGAGTGTATGTGTGTGTATGTCTCTGTGTGTCTCTGTGTGTGTGTGTGTGTGTGTGTGTGTGTGTGTGTGTGTGTGTGTGTGTGTGTGTGTGTGTGTGTGTGTGTGTGTGTGTGTGTGTGTGTGTGTGTGTGTGTGTGTGTGTGTGTGTGTGTGTGTGTGCGTAGAACAATACTCACACAGCAGAATACTTTGGAGGCCAGATTCTCATCAAACTGTCCGATAATGATCCTCACATCATTATCCTATAGAGATGACATAACAAACAGGAGATGTGTCAGTCTACCACTACAAACAGCTAAAGACATGTGTCAGTCTTCCACTACAAACAGCTAAAGACATGTGTCAGTCTACCACTACAAACAGCTAAAGACATGTGTCAGTCTTCCTCTACAAACAGCTAAAGAGATGTGTCAGTCTACCAATTCAGACAGCTAAAGACATGTGTCAGTCAACCACTACAAACAGCTAAAGAGATGTGTCAGTCTACCACTACAAACAGCTAAAGACATGTGTCAGTCTACCACTACAAACAGCTAAAGACATGTGTCAGTCTACCACTACAAACAGCTAAAGAGATGTGTCAGTCTTCCACTACAAACAGCTAAAGACATGTGTCAGTCTACCACTACAAACAGCTAAAGACATGTGTCAGTCTACCACTACAAACAGCTAAAGAGATGTGTCAGTCTTCCACTACAAACAGCTAAAGAGATGTGTCAGTCTTCCACTACAAACAGCTAAAGACATGTGTCAGTCTGCCACTACAAACAGCTAAAGAGATGTGTCAGTCTTCCACTACAAACAGCTAAAGAGATGTGTCAGTCTTCCACTACAAACAGCTAAAGACATGTGTCAGTCTACCACTACAAACAGCTAAAGAGATGTGTCAGTCTTCCACTACAAACAGCTAAAGAGATGTGTCAGTCTTCCACTACAAACAGCTAAAGACATGTGTCAGTCTACCACTACAAACAGCTAAAGAGATGTGTCAGTCTACCACTACAAACAGCTAAAGACATGTGTCAGTCTAGCACTACAAACAGCTAAAGACATGTGTCAGTCTACCACTACAAACAGCTAAAGACATGTGTCAGTCTACCACTACAAACAGCTAAAGAGATGTGTCAGTCTACCACTACAAACAGCTAAAGACATGTGTCAGTCTACCACTACAAACAGCTAAAGAGATGTGTCAGTCTACCACTACAAACAGCTAAAGAGATGTGTCAGTCTACCACTACAAACAGCTAAAGACATGTGTCAGTCTTCCACTACAAACAGCTAAAGAGATGTGTCAGTCTACCACTACAAACAGCTAAAGACATGTGTCAGTCTTCCACTACAAACAGCTAAAGACATGTGTCAGTCTTCCACTACAAACAGCTAAAGAGATGTGTCAGTCTACCACTACAAACAGCTAAAGACATGTGTCAGTCTTCCACTACAAACAGCTAAAGAGATGTGTCAGTCTTCCACTACAAACAGCTAAAGAGATGTGTCAGTCTTCCACTACAAACAGCTAAAGACATGTGTCAGTCTTCCACTACAAACAGCTAAAGAGATGTGTCAGTCTTCCACTACAAACAGCTAAAGAGATGTGTCAGTCTTCCTCTACAAACAGCTAAAGAGATGTGTCAGTCTTCCACTACAAACAGCTAAAGAGATGTGTCAGTCTTCCTCTACAAACAGCTAAAGACATGTGTCAGTCTTCCACTACAAACAGCTAAAGAGATGTGTCAGTCTTCCACTACAAACAGCTAAAGAGATGTGTCAGTCTTCCTCTACAAACAGCTAAAGAGATGTGTCAGTCTTCCACTACAAACAGCTAAAGACATGTGTCAGTCTACCACTACAAACAGCTAAAGACATGTGTCAGTCTTCCACTACAAACAGCTAAAGAGATGTGTCAGTCTACCACTACAAACAGCTAAAGACATGTGTCAGTCTACCACTACAAACAGCTAAAGAGATGTGTCAGTCTACCACTACAAACAGCTAAAGAGATGTGTCAGTCTACCACTACAAACAGCTAAAGACATGTGTCAGTCTACCACTACAAACAGCTAAAGAGATGTGTCAGTCTTCCACTACAAACAGCTAAAGACATGTGTCAGTCTTCCACTACAAACAGCTAAAGAGATGTGTCAGTCTTCCACTACAAACAGCTAAAGAGATGTGTCAGTCTTCCTCTACAAACAGCTAAAGAGATGTGTCAGTCTTCCACTACAAACAGCTAAAGACATGTGTCAGTCTTCCTCTACAAACAGCTAAAGACATGTGTCAGTCTAGCACTACAAACAGCTAAAGACATGTGTCAGTCTACCACTACAAACAGCTAAAGACATGTGTCAGTCTAGCACTACAAACAGCTAAAGACATGTGTCAGTCTACCACTACAAACAGCTAAAGACATGTGTCAGTCTAGCACTACAAACAGCTAAAGACAAACCGCGCAGGAAAATTCTGAGTGATTAAATTACTTATTTGTTATTATTCAATTCCAACCAGTCATTTGAAGATTATCACATCAGTGTGATTTTCACCTCATCAGTGAAGTGTAAGGACTACAGGGAACTGGCCTGCTGATGTGGGTGGCCTTTGTCCCAAATGGCACCCTATTCCCTTAATAATAGTGCACTACTTTCAACCATGACCATAGGGCTCTGATCAAAAGTAGTGCACTATAAAGGGAATAGGGTGCCATTTGGGATGGACATGTGGTGTTTCTTAGCTGGCTATAGGGCAGAGGTCAGGCAAACAGGCAGCAATATCACAGGCAGCAACTGTCCATCAATAACAACTCAGCCATTACTGTCGACAGTGAGAATTGTTTCCTATCCACTGGGCCAGAAGGAGAGATCTGCACTGAATTGAGAGCACATGCTAGCTGATTAGGTGCGTAAATAATTGACCAGCTCTTCTGTAGGAGCATTGGAGGTTCCTGGGTCTACATCCGAGAAGAGCAAACTGTCACTACTCTGTGTTGGTGGTGCACTGCATAGACTGCCCCAACCCTTACAATCACACACAAACCATTCAATTCATCTTGAAACAGGAAGGCCATGACTCAAAGTGAAGCTTGACTCAGGTGCGGGACTCTACAAGTCTATCAAAACACTGCTCAGAGCAAGACTCATACACTCTGCTCAGAGCAAGATTCATACACTCTGCTCAGAGCAAGACTCATATACTCTGCTCAGAGCAAGACTCATATACTCTGCTCAGAGCAAGACTCATACACTCTGCTCAGAGCAGGACTCATACACTCTGCTCAGAGCAAGACTCATACACTCTGCTCAGAGCAAGACTCATACACTCTGCTCAGAGCAAGACTCATACACTCTGCTCAGAGCAAGACTCATACACTCTGCTCAGAGCAAGACTCATACACTCTGCTCAGAGCAAGACTCATACACTCTGCTCAGAGAAAGACTCATACACTCTGCTCAGAGCAGGACTCATACACTCTGCTCAGAGCAAGACTCATACACTCTGCTCAGAGCAGGACTCATACACTCTGCTCAGAGCAGGACTCATACACTCTGCTCAGAGCAAGACTCATACACTCTGCTCAGAGCAAGACGCATACACTCTGCTCAGAGCAAGACTCATACACTCTGCTCAGAGCAAGACTCATACACTCTGCTCAGAGCAAGACTCATACACTCTGCTCAGAGCAAGACTCATACACTCTGCTCAGAGCAAGACTTAAGCTGCATCTCAAATTTCCCCCTATTCCCTATGGGCCCCGGTCAAAAGTAGTGCACTATGTACAGAAGGGAACAGGGTGCCATTTAGGATGCATCTTAAGCCAGTGCCACAGGCATCAAGTCTAGAAAAGGTCCGTTTTGACTGATGAAGGATTTCTATCCTGCTTGAACCATAGCAACAATGAATGGTCTTTGCCATTGCCAACAATACATTTCACCTTACACCGTTAATTTAGTGAAAAAGCATAGATTGTCTAGTGACCATGGCCAATATCTGTCAAGTAATGGAATAAACAATCATAGACTTTCTCTAAAATATAGAACGTTGATATATCATCGATATGCCCGCTATCATTGTGACATGCCAGGGGTGCTTTATAACATTTGTATAGATCTCGTTGCTATACAGGCCAAAGCATTTTCTATGTTGCCCGCTATGCATTTTCCAATGGTTGACTGAAATGTAGGGTAGAGGGTGGCTACTATATGGGACATCAATTAATTTGGTCAAAAACATTTCATTTCCCTTTGCGCCATAATTAAATGATCTTCCTGAAAGTCCATAATTGCTGTGACAAAAACAATTTATACATTTCTTCCTCAACATAAATGATTATGCCATCAGTGAAATGACTTAACTTCAACTGTAAAAGTCCATAGGTTTCTGTGAAGTAAAACAACAGAAAATGTCACTCAGTCAGAGTTTCTAAATCATACTGTACTGTCTTTGAGTCAGTCATGTGCCTGGTCTAAATAACAAACTGGCTAGTTTGTCTGTCTGTTAAGAGAAGTGTGGGCTGTACGTTGATCCTGCTTCTCTGAACGACAGGGTGAAGCTGTATTTCTCCATCCACTCACTTCAATAATTTCACCCGATCGCTCTTCCTCATATGTTCTTGGTCTGATCATTTTGATTGCTGCTGCCACCTACTATGATTAATCACACCGTAAGGGCGGTTTGCTATCAATTTATCAATGAGCATAATATCTAACAAGTGGGGAAAGGTTAGGCGGAAAATTATGAAACTAACTTACATTCTGACTGAGTGACAGCAAACTTGGTTGCCCGCTGGAAGTTGAGGTCACACAGACACAGACACACACATACACACACACCCCTATGTGTGTTGTTCCTGCCGCTTTTTTGGAGGGCATAGGGCCTCCCAACTGGCGGCCAAGTGGGTGGGCCTATGCCCTCCAAGTCCCCTCAATGGCTACAACCCTGCCTAGTCATGTGAAATCCATAGATTTGTGCGTCAATCGACTGTAGGGTGGCACCCTGCCCCACAATACCTACAATGTTACATTGTGACTGTACTCAGAGCCAGAGTGCATGCTGGGAGCAAGCAGAATAGTTGGATCTTTTGTGTGGACCACTCTGCTTTGAAGTCACTTTTCCTTTTCAGAACCCCTTTGGCTCGGGTTGAACCTGGATCTTGCAGGGCTCTGGTCCTCCTGGGCCTGAATGGTGCCGCTGTTCCCCGGAGGAAGGCACTTATCCAAAAGGACTCGAGCTGTTAGGGAAGTGGAGATGAATAATTCCAGCACAGAGAGACCTGGCACCATTCACCATCCTCTGTTCCTGGACCCAGGGGAAAATTGGGCTTCATACTGTATTTGGTCCCACGATGTGAAAAATGGGCCCCGGACTTGAGGTCTCCGAGTTTCAGTGTGACAATTCTCAATACTGGTGTGTAATTGACATGTGGTCCTAGTTGCAGGTGGAACTGTTACAAGTAGCTCCTTAAAGGTTGTTCTGTTTGGGTCCTGGTGGTCTCTGGGATGGAGTTTTGTTATGGCCATTCTGTTTGACTTTCAGATCAGGTGGTTACAGTACAGTATGTATCAACCAATGGCAACCGTTTGCCAGACATTTGCTTACTCCATGCTGGCGATGATGTATTTGCATGGGTTAACGTAGCAACACTAAAAACACAATGAGGCTGTGTAAAAAAACACTAGGCGTGATTACATGGCTTTACTAAAGACCGTGGCTGCCTATTCCCTATATAGTGCACTACTTTTGACCAGGGCACATAGGATGCCATTTGGGTCACAGCCTGAATGAAATAAACAAGGTCTGTTTGTGAGAATGTACACGTACTGTATATCAGATTTATAGACTGACCCTGTCGTATTTCTACCATTACAGCACCACAGTCTAGCTTTGATGATTACTTCATGGCAAGGGCGCACATTACTAGATCTAATAATGGACATTGTCTAACGTGCCGTTCACAAACTCCATTCCTGGAGAGCTATTTGAACGTGCAAGTCTTTGTTCCAGACGGACACTAAAACACCAGTTTCAAACAACCGACTGACTTTGGTCTTAAGTTCGGACCGTGGCCAGCTTCATCCGGTGTGTTAGTGCTGGCCTGTAACAAAAACCTGCACAGTCAATAGATACAAGACACTTCATTGCCAAGCAACCAAGGTTGGTGTTGTTTGTTTATGGTACAGCATGGTGACTCTGAAGTGCAACAAATACACATATACAACACATTCGGAAAGGATTCAGACACCTTGACTTTTTACACATTTTGTTTTGCGTTACAACCTTATTCTAAAACTGATTACATTCTTTTTTTCTCATCAATCTACACACAATACCCCATAATGACTAAGTAAAAACAGGGTTTTATAAATGTTTGCAAATTTATTACAAAATAAAAAACTGAAATAAGTATTCAGACCCTTTACTCAGTACTTTGTTGAAGCCTCTTTGGCAGCGATTACAGCCTCGATTCTTCTTGGGTATTACGCTGCAAGCTTGGCACACTTGTATTTGGGGAGTTTCTCCCATTCTTCTCCGCAGATGCTCTCAAGCTCTGTCAGGTTAGACGGGGAGCGTCGCTGCACAGGTTTTTTCAGGTCTCTCCAGAGATGTTCGATCGGGTTCAAGTCCGGGCTCTGGCTGGGCCACTCAAGGACATTCAGAGACTTGTCCCGAAGCCACTCCTGCGTTGCCTTGGCTGTGTGCTTAGGGTCGTTGTCCTGTTGGAAGGTGAACCTTTGCCCCAGTCTGAGGTCCTGAGCGATTTGGAGCAGGTTTTCATTAAGGATCTTTCTGTACTTTGCTCTGTTCATCTTTCCCTCGATACTGGCTAGTCTTGCAGTCCCTGCTGCTGAAAAACATCCCCACAGCATGATGCTGTCACCACCATGCTTCACCATAGGGATGGTGCCAGGTTTCCTCCAGGTGTGACGTTTAGCATTCAGGCCAAAGAGTTTAATTTTGGTTTCATCAGATCAGATAATCTTGTTTCTCATGGTCTGAGAGTCATTTAGGTGCCTTTTGGCAAACTCCAAGCAGGCTGCCATGTGCCTTTTACTGAGTGGCTTCCGTCTGGCAACTCTACCATGAAGCCTGGTTGGTGGAGTGCTGCAGAGATGGTTGTCCTTCTGGAAGGTTCTCCCATCTCCACAGAGGAACTCTGGAGCTTTGTCAGAGTGACCATCGGGTTTTTGGTCACCTCCCCCGATTGCTCAGTTTGGTGGCTCTTGGTGGTTCCAAACTTCTTCCATTTAAGAATGATGGAGGCCACTGTGTTCTTGGGGACCTTCAATGCTGCAGATTGGTTTGGCACACTTCCCCAGATCTGTGCCTCGACAGAATCCTATCTCGGAGCTCTATGGCCAATTCCTTCGACCTCATGGCTTTGTTTTTGCTCTGACATGCACTGTCAACTGTGAGACCTCATATAGACAGGTGTGTGTGTTTCCAAACAATATCAAATCCATTGAATTTACCACAGGTGGACTCCAATCAAGTTGTAGAAACATCTCAAAGATGATCAATGGAAACAGGATGCACCTGAGTGTCACGATCGCTGTCTTCAAATTCCCTGTCATAAATGAGCCAAGGTGCAGCGTGCATGTAATTCCACATCTGTAATAATTGAAGTGAAACCTTCCCAAAAAACAGGTAAACAGAAACCAAACGTGATGCAACCGTGGCGCACACAAACACTCACAGAAAATAAATAATTACCCACAAACACATGTGGGAAAAAGGCTGCCTAAGTATGATTCCCAATCAGAGACAACGATAGACAGCTGCCTCTGATTGGGAACCATACCCGGCCAACAAAGAAACAGACAAACTAGAATGCCCACCCAAATCACACCCTGACCTAACCAAATAGAGAAATATAAAGGCTCTCTAAGGTCAGGGCGTGACACTGAGATCAATTTAGAGTCTCATAGCAAAGAGTCTAAAATAAGGTATTTTGTTTTTTCATTTTTAATACATTTTCAAAAGTTTAGGAAAACCTGTTTTTGCTTCTTTATTACGGGGTATTGTGTGTAAATTGATGAGAAAAATAAATAATTGAATCCATTTTAGAATAAGGCTGTAGTTGTAACAAGATGTGGAAAACGTAAAGGGGTCTGAATACTTTCCTTATGCACCATATACTATCCCCAGCCTCACCTCATACAACAAAACATTCACCCACATCCATTTAAATGTATACAGTGTGTACATTCACAAACAGGACTGGAGACTGTTGAAGACCCCTGCTCTAACAGTAAGGTATTAGTTCAGTATACATACCAAATCCATTGTCATCGAACAACTGGATTAGGCTTATGGGAACTAAACAAAGAGGTATGATACTGATGTATGAGTGTACACATTCTCATACTCATCCCCCATGGGAATCAAACCCACAACCCTGGCGTTGCAAGTGTCATGCTCTACCAAGTGAGACACACAGCAGCTCTTAATGGTGTGTGTCCCAAATGGCACTATTTCCTAAGGGCTCTGGCCAAACATAGTACACTATGAAGTAAACAGGGTGCCATTTGTGACGCAACTACAAAGTGTTGGAGAAGCTATTAATGACACAAAATAACACAAATAGCAGAATTGGTTATCGCAGTGTCCTGTTTTCATTTTCAGTTGTATCTTTAGTTGATGAAGTAGTAATTCCATTGAAGATGTTGGATGTTAGGTGCATGTGCGGAATGCAATATGGCTGGGGTGTATTGATTAGTGAACACCGTAGCAAACCATAGCAAAAGGTTTTGAAACCGAAAACGTTTTTATTAAAACAAGCATTTCTTATTGGACAAGTTCAGGTAAATCCCTCCCTGTTTAGGAGCTAACTCTCTGTTCTTAATCCATCCTGAGGAGCTGTACAGTGAGTGTGTGTGTGTGTGTGTGTGTGTGTGTGTGTGTGTGTGTGTGTGTGTGTGTGTGTGTGTGTGTGTGTGTGTGTGTGTGTGTGTGTGTGTGTGTGTGTGTGTGTGTGTGTGTGTGTGTGTGTGTGTGTGTGTGTGTGTGTGTGTGTGTGTGTGCGTGCGTGCGTGCGTGCGTGTGCGCATGAGAGAGAGACAGATGGAATGAAAGAGAGAAAGAAAGAAAGGGTTAGAATGTGAGACAGAGAGAATGAGAGAGAGAGACAGATGTAAAGTGCAGAGAGGAGGCAGAGTGTGTGTGTGTGTATGTGAAAGAGAGAGCGAGAGAGAGAGAGAGAGAGAAAGAGAGAGAGAGAGAGAGAGTGAAAAAAGAGAGGGTAGACAGATTGTGTGAATGGGAGATTAAAAGGAAGAACGAGCCACACAGCTACATAGAAACAGCCCCTGTACAATAGAGTCCCTATCTATTGGTGGTTATCTGTTTCAGCACCGTGGACAGCATTTGACTGCTGTTCGCTCTCTAGGAATCTTAATCACTACTGTAGAAGTAAACTACAGTCTATTAGTGGCTATTAGTGGCTACAGACTTCAACCGAATGGAGAGATGATACAGGAGCTAACCAGTCGGGTGTCAGAGCCGTCACAGCCCGTCACATCCCAGAAAGCGGACTTTAAGGTATTGCAAAGCAGTACGAAGAATCATTTTTCATTTTAACTCTGATCAAGGACCAGGGTGTCAGCTTAAAATGTCAGCTTCACACACATACATGTATATTTTAAGAAGGCTCATCGTTCACATTCTCTGTGTGTGTATATGTGTGCATGCGTGTACGTGTGTGTGTGGCAGTTTGAGGCTTTGCCAGCTCTTATGTGATGTGAGTTGATCAGAGAGCTGAGAGGCCTGGGGAGTGAGGGCCTTAGACACGTGTTGTGAGAGCTGAGAGGCCTGGGGGAGTGAGGGCCTTAGACACGTGTTGTGAGAGCTGAAAGGCCTGGGGAGTGAGGGCCTTAGACACGTGTTGTGAGAGCTGAGAGGCCTGGGGGAGTGAGGGCCTTAGACACGTGTTGTGAGAGCTGAGAGGCCTGGGGGAGTGAGGGCCTTAGACACGTGTTGTGAGAGCTGAAAGGCCTGGGGAGTGAGGGCCTTAGACACGTGTTGTGAGAGCTGAGAGGCCTGGGGGAGTGAGGGCCTTAGACACGTGTTGTGAGAGCTAAAAGGCCTGGGGAGTGAGGGCCTTAGACACGTGTTGTGAGAGCTGAAAGGCCTGGGGAGTGAGGGCCTTAGACACGTGTTGTGAGAGCTGAGAGGCCTGGGGGAGTGAGGGCCTTAGACACGTGTTGTGAGAGCTGAAAGGCCTGGGGAGTGAGGGCCTTAGACACGTGTTGTGAGAGCTGGCGAGGCCTGGGGGAGTGAGGGCCTAAAAGGAAAACTTTTTCAACTTCATATTCATCATCTCCAGCACCACCCCAACATCAACATCTGTGATGCGTTTCTATATTTTGTAGTAAAAAAAGATTGAGGAAGATAAAAGTTTCCAATGACATCATCAGTGTGCATCGTGTGATTTTGACCAGTTGTGAGTAGGCATTGTCTACTAAATTGTCTACTAATTGTCTACTAATTGGTTGATGATTTCACAGGAAACACTTATCTTCCTCAATCTTTTTTTACAACAAAACATAGAAACACGCCATTTTCACATACAGTATGTTGTGGTGGTGTTGGAGATGATGAAAATGAAGCTGACATTTTTTTTACATTTCCTGTTATAATCAGCCATTGCAGCTCCACTTAGGGTTCACGGGGTCACAGCTAGTGTGTGAATGTGAGAGATAGACAGAGAGAGTTTGTGTGTATGTGTGTGTGAGAGAAAGCGAGAGAGAAAGAAAGGGGGATAGTTTGTGTTTATGTGTGAGAGAGAGAGCGAGAGAGAGAAAGAGAGAGAGAGAGACAGAGAGAGAGAGAGAAAGAGAGAGAGAGAGAGTGTGTGTGTCTAACAGCTGTAGGTCATTATGGGTCAACGTCCAAACTCTCAGAGCCACCGACACAACCGCATTAAGACACACCAGTGTGAACCAGACGAAGGAAGAGGAATACTGGTCTTGGTTCTGTTAAATATACTGCTGGTCCTGGTCCTGTTAAATATACTGCTGGTCTTGGTTCTGTTAAATATACTGCTGGTCTTGGTCCTGTTAAATATACTGCTGGTCTTGGTCCTGTTAAATATACTGCTGGTCTTGGTCCTGTTAAATATACTGCTGGTCTTGGTTCTGTTAAATATACTGCTGTTCTTGGTCCTGTAAAATATACTGCTGGTCTTGGTTCTGTTAAATATACTGCTGGTCTTGGTCCTAATAAATATACTGCTGGTCTTGGTCCTGTTAAATATACTGCTGGTATTGGTCCTGTAAAATATATACTGCTGGTCTTGGTTCTGTTAAATATACTGCTGGTATTGGTCCTGTAAAATATATACTGCTGGTCTTGGTTCTGTTAAATATACTGCTGGTCTTGGTTCTGTTAAATATACTGCTGGTCTTGGTTCTGTTAAATATACTGCTGTTCTTGGTTCTGTTAAATATACTGCTGGTCCTGGTCCTGTAAAATATATACTGCTGGTCTTGGTTCTGTTAAATATACTGCTGGTCTTGGTTCTGTTAAATATACTGCTGGTCTTGGTCCTGTTAAATATACTGCTGGTCTTGGTCCTGTTAAATATACTGCTGGTCTTGGTCCTGTTAAATATACTGCTGGTCCTGGTCCTGTTAAATATACTGCTGGTCTTGGTTCTGTTAAATATACTGCTGGTCTTGGTCCTGTTAAATATACTGCTGGTCTTGGTCCTGTTAAATATACTGCTGGTCTTGGTCCTGTTAAATATACTGCTGGTGTTGGTCCTGTTAAATATACTGCTGGTCCTGGTCCTGTTAAATATACTGCTGGTCCTGGTCCTAAAAAATATACTGCTGGTCCTGGTCCTGTTAAATATACTGCTGGTCTTGGTCCTGTTAAATATACTGCTGGTCTTGGTCCTGTTAAATATACTGCTGGTCTTGGTCCTAATAAATATACTGCTGGTCCTGGTCCTGTTAAATATACTGCTGGTCTTGGTCCTAATAAATATACTGCTGGTCTTGGTCCTAATAAATATACTGATGGTCCTGGTCCTGTTAAATATACTGCTGGTCTTGGTCCTAATAAATATACTGCTGGTCCTGGTCCTGTTAAATATACTGCTGGTCCTGGTCCTGTTAAATATACTGCTAGTCTTGGTCCTGTTAAATATACTGCTGGTTTTGGTCCAGTTAAATATACTGCTGGTTTTGGTCCAGTTAAATATACTGCTGTTCTTGGTCCTGTTAAATATACTGCAGGTATTGGTCCTGTAAAATATATACTGCTGGTCTTGGTTCTGTTAAATATACTGCTGGTCTTGGTCCTGTTAAATATACTGCTGGTCCTGGTCCTGTAAAATATATACTGCTGGTCTTGGTCCTGTAAAATATATACTGCTGGTCTTGGTTCTGTTAAATATACTGCTGGTTTTGGTCCAGTTAAATATACTGCTGTTCTTGGTCCTGTTAAATATACTGCTGGTCTTGGTCCTGTAAAATATATACTGCTGGTCTTGGTTCTGTTAAATATACTGCTGGTCCTGGTCCTGTAAAATATATACTGCTGGTCTTGGTTCTGTTAAATATACTGCTGGTCCTGGTCCTGTTAAATATACTGCTGGTCTTGGTCCTGTTAAATATACTGCTGGTCTTGGTCCTAATAAATATACTGCTGGTCCTGGTCCTGTTAAATATACTGCTGGTCTTGGTCCTGTTAAATATACTGCTGGTCCTGGTCCTGTTAAATATACTGCTAGTCTTGGTTCTGTTAAATATACTGCTGGTCTTTGTCCTGTTAAATATACTGCTGGTCTTGGTCCTGTTAAATATACTGCTGGTCTTGGTCCTAATAAATATACTGCTGGTCTTGGTCCTGTTAAATATACTGCTGGTCTTGGTCCTGTTAAATATACTGCTGGTCTTGGTCCTGTTAAATATACTGCTGGTCTTGGTCCTAATAAATATACTGCTGGTCCTGGTCCTGTTAAATATACTGCTGGTGTTGGTCCTGTTAAATATACTCCTGGTCCTGGTCCTGTTAAATATACTGCTGGTCCTGGTCCTGTTAAATATACTGCTGGTCCTGGTCCTGTTAAATATACTGCTGGTCTTGGTCCTGTTAAATATACTGCTGGTCTTGGTCCTAATAAATATACTGCTGGTCTTGGTCCTGTTAAATATACTGCTGGTCTTGGTCCTAATAAATATACTGCTGATCCTGGTCCTGTTAAATATACTGCTGGTCTTGGTCCTAATAAATATACTGCTGGTCTTGGTCCTGTTAAATATACTGCTGGTCTTGGTCCTAATGAATATACTGCTAGTCTTGGTCCTGTTAAATATACTGCTAGTCTTGGTCCTAATAAATATACTGCTAGTCTTGGTCCTAATAAATATACTGCTGGTCTTGGTCCTGTTAAATATACTGCTGGTCTTGGTCCTGTTAAATATACTGCTAGTCTTGGTCCTAATAAATATACTGCTAGTCTTGGTCCTAATAAATATACTGCTGGTCTTGGTCCTGTTAAATATACTGCTGGTCTTGGTCCTGTTAAATATACTGCTGGTCTTGGTCCTGTTAAATATACTGCGTGTCTTGGTCCTAATAAATATACTGCTGGTCTTGGTCCTGTTAAATATACTGCTGGTCTTGGTCCTGTTAAATATACTGCTGGTCTTGGTTCTGTTAAATATACTGCTGGTCTTGGTCCTGTTAAATATACTGCTGGTCTTGGTCCTGTTAAATATACTGCTGGTCTTGGTCCTAATAAATATACTGCTGGTCTTGGTCCTGTTAAATATACTGCTGGTCTTGGTCCTGTTAAATATACTGCTGATCTTGGTTCTGTTAAATATACTGCTGGTCTTGGTCCTGTTAAATGTACTGCTGGTCTTGGTTCTGTTAAATATACTGCTGGTCCTGGTCCTGTTAAATATACTGCTGGTCTTGGTCCTGTTAAATATACTGCTGGTCTTGGTTCTGTTAAATATACTGCTGGTCTTGGTTCTGTTAAATATACTGCTGGTCTTGGTTCTGTTAAATATACTGCTGGTCTTGGTCCTGTTAAATATACTGCTGGTCTTGGTCCTGTTAAATATACTGCTGGTCTTGGTCCTGTTAAATATACTGCTGGTCTTGGTCCTGTTAAATATACTGCTGGTCTTGGTCCTGTTAAATATACTGCTGGTCTTGGTCCTAATAAATATACTGCTAGTCTTGGTCCTGTTAAATATACTGCTGGTCTTAGTGCTGTAAAATATCCTGCTGGCCTTGGTCCTGTTAAAATACTGCTGGTATTGGTTCTGTAAAATACACTGCAAGTGATGAGGAAACAAACCCATGTTAGGCTATATAATAGATCTGATGCTATATGTGACCTACAGTTCATTTACTCCAGTGAATTCAGGAAGGTTAAAAAACTAACCGGTGTTACTACATTAATATCAAGTAATATCAAGGCCTATCTCTGCAGTACTGTTGTATAGCCATTACAGTAAGCATCTCTGCAGTACTGTTGTATAGCCATTACAGTAAGCATCTCTGCAGTACTGTTGTATAATGATGACAGTAAATACTTCTGCCAGTAAGGTAGGTACTTTTCAGTACATTTTCAAAAATGAAAACACGCAGCGAACTATTTGTTTCTTTAAAAATCTGCTGTATGTAAAATATTGTGTACTACAGCTTGGAAAATAATTCAATGTTTGTTTCCAACATTAGGGCTGTTTTCCTAACACGATACTAACAAGTATCGCAATACTGGTATCGTCCCGGCCCTATTGGACAGTACAGTAACCTGTTCTGTGGATCACTCACCTTGAGCTTCTTGACATTGACACAGGGGTCGTTGGAGAAGCTCTCGGTGTCAGCAATCTGGATGTCTGCCTTCTCCAGCTCATTGGTCAAGTCATTCCTCACCTGAGAGAAAGACAGACAGAGAGAGGGAGAGAGAGAGACAGAGTGTGAGAGAGAGAGAGAGAGAGAAAGAGAGAGAGAGAGAGAGAGAGAGAGAGAGAGAGAGAGAGAGAGAGAGAGAGAGAGAGAGAGAGAGAGAGAGAGAGAGAGAGAGAGAGAGAGAGAGAGAGAGAGAGAGAGAGAGAGAGAGAGAGAGAGAAGGACGGAATGAGTCATCCTCATATCAGGTCTTATTTTTATAGTGCTTTCTTTACACATTCATCAATTCTTAGTTGCTTACTAACAGCTTTCAGGGCCTGCACCATTAAGAGGCCAAAGAGAGGCAGTAGACAGTGGCAAGCAAAAACTCCTTATTAGGAAGAAACCTTGAGAGGAACAAGACCACACAGTGAGTTAGAGGGGATACTAGTTGGTGTTGTCCAGCCAGAGACACAGTAAGGTCTAATTGCACTGTTCTGCTCACAACAATATCCCTGTTGTCTACCTGTCTCCCAAATGGCACCCTATTCCTATTGCCCTGGTCAAGAGTAGTGCATTACATATGGAATATGGTGCCATTTGGGACGCAGACAATTTCTAACTGATTCCAGATCAGTCTGGAAGCATCCCGCCCGTGGACCATCTCCAGTGGACCCTGCACCCCTACTGAGATATGGACAGACTTCAGTTATTTCTCCCTTAATTTAGTCTCTGGATCCCCCCAGCAGAAACTATTTGTAATTGTCAATTAAAAAATTAGAATATACTGTAAATTCCAGAAATGAAAATTGCTCCTTGGTTCCCGTCGAGTCTCAAGCACTCGATATTAAGCCAAGGAGGCAGTAAGCTGCATTTGTTTCTTAGCTAAAGCTGCTGAGCTAATGTTGACTTAGTGGTATTTTAGGGACACTGGGGGAAAACATGCAGGTGTTACTACTGAATGCAGCATTGGGCAGACACAGTAGGGTACAGAAATATCCCTATTTGTTTAGGAGGTAATGCATACTGTGTGTCTCATAGTAGCCCCATGTGTGTATGAGCAAAGAGAGGGAGAAAAAGAGAGAAAGCGAGAGAGAGGGAGAGAGAGAGAGAGAGAGAGAGAGAGAGAGAGAGAGAGAGAGAGAGAGTGAGAGAGAGAGGGAGGGAGAAAGAGGGAGAGAGAGAGAGACAGAGCGAGAGAGAGAGCGAGCGAGAATTAAAAAAAGAGGGAGAGAGAGAGAAAGAGAAAGAGGGAGAGTGAGAGTGAGAGAGAGAGAACGAGGGAGTGAGAGAGAGAGAGAGCAAGAGGGAGAGAGACAGAGAGAGAGCAAGAGGGAGAGTGTGAGAGAGAGAGAGAGAGAAAGAGGGAGTGAGAGAGAGAGAGAGAGAGAGCAAGAGGGAGAGAGAGAGAGAGAGAGAGCAAGAGGGAGAGAGAGAGAGAGAGAGAGAGTGAAAAAGAGAGAGACCAAGATTAAGGTAGAGAGAAGAGACCTTAAAGTGAAGAGTTAAGCAGAGGGGCTGCATGGCTCCAGGGAGGAAGGTAGGAGGGCTGCAGCAGAAGGCTGACCGGCCGTCTAGGCGAGAGGGGAACTCCAGAGGGTTAGTGGGTTAGTAACCACAGAAGGCCCAGCCATGGAGGGTGGTGAGTACGCTACAGTGTGATGTGATGAAATGGATAATGCAGTTAACGCTGTGGTGACCTGTCAAGTGAACCAGAATAGACACATGAACAGGAAGTAATGAGAGTTAGCTACAGGAAACACTACAGTGTACTACAGTGATAGCTAGGCAGGCAAAAAAGGCTTTTAGAACCATGTGGTCATTGTGTTGGGTGTGTGTTTGTGTGCGTGTGTCTGTGGGAATGCATGCTTGTGCTTCAGTCTGTGTACTTTACTTGTAAACAGCATATCTAGGACATATTTTACAATTGGCTCATTCATCCCCCTCCTCTCCCCTGTAACTATTCCCCAGGTCGTTGCTGCAAATGAGAACGTGTTCTCAGTCAACTTACCTGGTAAAATAACGGTAAATAAAAATATTGGCCACCTACTGGTCTAACTTCATTGGGAGGCTAATATATATTTGATTCATTGAGCCATCACAGTGGTAGGTAAATGGCTGTATGGAGGTAGATAATGGTGTGAAGATGAAGTGGTTTGCCTCCCTGTGCCATGTTGACTCCAGTAGTGGTTCATCTTACTGTGGATGGTGTCCCAAATGGCACCCTATTCCCTATGTGGTGCACTAGTTTTGACCAGGGCCCATAGGGAAACCCATACACCTCTGGTCAAAAGAAGTGCACTACACACAGGGAGTAGGGTGCCATTTGGGACGCATTCCAGGCATCCATTCCTCTCATTCTTCCTGATTCATTCTCTCACAAACTCCTAGCTATAACTCAACCACCAATTCCTTTATGCTAAATGTCCAGTATTTATCCCAGCTACAACAATATTCACGGTTGAACTAAGGCCAGGTCAACACACACACACACACATGTAGGAACGTGTGCAAGATCACATGCATGCAAACACACCGCAGATGAATTTGTCCACTTCCATCAGGAATGGAAGGAACACTACATCTAACTAAAAGAAAGAGCTTGAGAAAGAGAAGGGCTGCTATTCTAGGAAACCGTCTGTCAGAGTGTGCAAGTGTCTCCTTGTTTATGTCGGACTTGGGCCTGTAGATCCTGGAGACCATCAGAAGACAATGTACTAGCTTGTCTGCTCTGACTTGACTTATTATTCCTGAAGAGCAAAGCCAGGTTGTATTGATCCTGCTGTTGTCTACACGTAGCAGAGTGTTGAAGGAATGTTAGACAACATGGTTCCATGAGAGTCAGTTATGAGTGTGTGTGTAGGTGGTTGTGTATGTGTGTATGTGCGTGTGAGTGTATGTGTGTATATGTCTCTCTCTCTGTGTGTGTGTGTGTGTGTGTGTGTGTGTGTGTGTGTGTGTGTGTGTGTGTGTGTGTGTGTGTGTGTGTGTGTGTGTGTGTGTGTGTGTGTGTGTGCGATCGTGCGTGTGTATGTGTGTGTGTGTGCGTGTGCGTTTGTGTGTGTGTGTGTGCGATCGTGCGTGTGTGTGTGTGTGTGTGCGTGTGCGTTTGTGTGTGTGAACATGTTTTTCTTGCAATTTAATGTGTGTATCTTAGTTGAATAACAGCTACTTTATATTCACAAAAACACATTAAATAAGCCCCCGGAGACGTCTTCCATTGTGAAGTCCCCAATTCAAACACATTATCTTTCCATTAGACACACAAAACCCACCTCAGCCATTTATACAAACAGAGACACAGTGTTCTCACACACACACACACACGGCAGAGCCATTACTGAACACCAGTCCACAGTAGTGAGCTGTGGAGTGCACAGTGTGTTTGTGTACACCATGCAGTGGGTCTGTATTTACAGTATTGTTGTCATGATACCAGAATTTTGACTTCTATACCAATACTATCTTAAGGCCATCAGACTGTTAAATAGCTATCACTAGCCTGCATCCACCCAGTATCCTGCCATGAACATAGTCACTAGCCGGCAACCACCCGGTACCTTAAAGGCTGGTCACTTTAATAATGTCAACATACTGATATACCCATTTATAATGTATATACTGTGTTGCTGCATATATATTTATTTAACCTTTATTTAACTAGGCAAGTCAGTTAAGAACAAATTATTGTTTACAATGACGGCCTACCACAGCCAAACCCTAACCCAGACGACGCTGGGCCAATTGTGCGCCACCCTATGGGACTCCCAATCACAGCCGGTTGTGAAACAGCCCGGAATTGAACCAGGGTATGTAGTGACGACTCTAGCACTGAGATGCAGTGCCTTAGACCGCTGCACCACTCAGGTGTACATACATATTCTATTCCATCCTACATATTCTTCAGATATACTACATATTCTATCCACATACTGTCCAGAATGTCTATACATCCAATCACACAAATATATATATACTGTACATACACTATTGTTCAAAAGTTTGGGGTCACTTAGAAATGTTCTTGTTTTTGAAAGAAAAGCACATTTTTTGTCCATTAAAATAACATAAAATTGATCAGAAATACAGTGTAGACATTGTTAATGTTGTAAATGACTGTTGTAGATGCAAAGACCTTTCTTCTGAAACTTGTCAGTCTATTCATGCTCTGAGAAATGACGGCTATTCTATGTGAGAAATTGCCAAGAAACTGAAGATCTCGTACAACGCTGTGTCCTACTCCCTTCACAGAACAGCGCAAACTGTCTCTAACCAGAATAGAAAGAGGAGTGGGAGGCCCCGGTGCACAACTGAACAAGAGGACAAGTACATTAGTTTCTAGTTTGAGAAACAGACGCCTCACAAGTCCTCAACTGGCAGCTTCATTCAATGGTACTTGCAAAACACCAGTCTCAACGTCAACAGTGAAGAGGCGACTCCAGGATGATGGCCTTGCGCTAGCTGCTAGCCGCGGCTCGCTAGCTGTCTAGAGCATATTGGACTGTTAGCTGTATAGATCCATCGGCCAACTTCTTGGGCCACAATACCTATTTTGCCAATTGGACTTTGACCCCTCTGCTACTCGGAACCCTACTAATCCATCACGACTGGTCTATCGACGTCACCGCACGCAGAGGCTAAAACAGACTTTCCTCCGTCGAGACATCCCTCTAAGGCCCTTCTGCTAGCCCCGGCCTGCTAGCTGTCTGAATCGCCGTGTCTCCAGCCATCCCAACCACTCACTGGACCCCTATTGATCACTCGGCTACGCATGCCTCTCCCTAATATCAATATGCTTTGTCCATTACTATCCTGGTTAGTAATTATTATTATTTCACTGTAGAGCCTCTAGCCCTGCTCAATATGCCTTAACCTACCATTTAGTTCCACCTCCCATATATGCGGTGACATCACCTGGTTTAAACGTCTCTAGAGACAATATCTCTCTCATCATTACTCAATGCCTAGGTTTACCTCCAATGTACTCACATCCTACCATACCTCTGTCTGTACATTTCTCTTGAATCTATTCTCTCACGCCCAGAAACCTGCTCCTTTTACTCTCTGCTCTGAACGCACTAGACGACCAGTCCTGATCCAGGCCCTGCAGTCCCTAGCTCCACTCCTACTCCCCAGGTGCTCTCATGCATGTTAACATTAGAAACCCCCTCCCTAAGTTTGTTTTATTCACTGCTTTAGCACACTCTGACAACCCGGATGTCCTAGCCGTGTCTGAAGCCTGGCTTAGGAAGTCTACCAAAAACCCAGAGATTTCCATCCCTAACTATAACATTTTCCAATAAGACAGAACTGCCAAAGGGGGCGGTGTTGTAATCTACTGCAGAGATAATCTGCAGAGTTCTGTCTTACTATCCAGGTCTGTACCCAAACAATTCGAAATTCTACTTTTAAAAATTCATCTTACCAGAAACAAGTCTGTCACCGTTGCCGGTTGCTATAGACCACCCTCTGCCCCCAGCTGTGCCCTGGACACCATATGTGAACTGATGGCCCCCCATCTCTCTTCAGAGCTCGTGCTGCTAGGTGACCTAAACTGTGACATGCTTAACACCCCGGCCATCCTACAATCTAAGCCTGATGCCCTCAATCTCACACAAATTATCAATGAACCCAACAGGTACAACCGCAAATCCGTGAACACGGGCACCCTCATAGATATCATCCTAACCAACTTGCCCTCCAAATACACTTCTGCTGTTTTCAACCAAGATCTAAGTGATTACTGCCTCATTACCTGCATCTGTAATGGGTTCGCGGTCAAACGACCACCCCTCATCACTGTCAAACGCTCCCTAAAACACTAAAACACGTTCTTTAAAAGTGCCTTCCTCACTATCTTAAATAGGCATGCCCCATTAAAAAAAAATGGAACCAGGAACAGATATAGCTCTTGGTTCTGTCCAGACCTGACTGCCCTTGACCAGCACAAAAACATCCTATGCCGTTCTGCTTAAGCATCGAACAGCCCCCGTGATATGCAACTTTTCAGGGTAGTTAGGAACAAATATACACAGGCAGTTAAGAAAGCTAAGGCTAGCAGAAAAAGCAGAAATTTGCATCCTGTAGCACAAACTCCAAAAAGTTCTGGGACACTGTAAAGTCCATGGAGAATAAGAGCACACCCTCCCAGCTTCCCACTGCACTGAGGCTAGTTAACACTGTCACCACCGATAAATCCACTATAATTGAGAATTTCAATAAGCATTTTTCTACGGCTGGCCATGCTTTCCACCTGGCTACCCCTACCCCAATCAACAGCCCTCCACCCCCCACAGCAACTTGCCTAAACCTCCCCCACTTCTCCTTCACCCAAATCCAGATAGCTGATGTTCTGAAAGAGCTGCAAAATCTGGACCCCTACAAATCAGCTGGGTTAGACAATCTGTACCCTCTCTTTCTAAAAGGATCTACCGAAACTGTTGCAACGCCAATTACTAGCCTGTTCAACCTCTCTTTTGTATCGTCTGAGATTCCCAAAGATTGGAAAGTTGCCACGGTCATCCCCCTCTTCAAAGGGGGAGACACTCTAGACCCAAACTGCTCCAGACCTATATCTATTCTACCCTGCCTTTCTAAGGTCTTCGAAAGCCAAGTTAACTTACAGATTACCGACCATTTCGAATCCCACCGTACCTTCTCTGCTATGAAATCTGGTTTCAGAGCTGGTCATGGGTGCACCTCAGCCACGCTCAAGGTCCTAAACGATATCATAACCGCCATCGACAAGAGACATTACTGTGCAGCCGTCTTTATCGACCTGGCTAAGGCATTCGACTCTGTCAATCACAACATCCTCATTGACAGACTCAACAGCCTTGGTTTCTCAAATGACTGCCTCGCCTGGTTCACCAACTACTTCTCAGACAGAGTTCATTGTGTCAAATCGGAGGGCCTGTTGTCCGGACCTCTGGCAGTCTCTATGGGGGTGCCACAGGGTTCAATTCTCGGGCCGACTCTCTTCTCTGTTTACATCAATGATGTCGCTCTTGCTGCTGGTGATTCTTTGATCCACCTCTACGCAGACGACACCATTCTGTATACCTCTGGCCCTTCTTTGGACACTGTGTTAACTAACCTCCAGAGAAGATTCAATGCCATACAACTCTCCTTCTGTGGCCTCCAACTGCTCCTAAATGCAAGTAAAACTAAATGCATGCTCTTCAACCGATCACTACCCGCCAGTCCAGCATCACTACTCTGGACGGTTCTGACTTATGTGTGGACAACTACAAATACCTAGGAGTCTGGTTAGACTATAAAATCTCCTTCCAGACTCACATTAAACATCTCCAATCCAAAATTAAATCTAGAATTGTCTTCCTATTTCGTAGCAAAGCATCCTTCACTCATACTGCCAAACATACCTTGTAAAACTGACCATCCTACCGATCCTTGACTTCGGCGATGTCCTTTACAAAATAGCCTCCAACACTCTACTCAACAAACTGGATGCAGTCTATCACAGTGCCATCTGTTTTGTCACCAAAGCCCCATATACTACCCACCACTGCGACCTGTACGCTCTCGTTGGCTGGCCCTTGCTTCATACTCGTCGCCCAACCCACTGGCTCCAGGTCATCTACAGGTCACTGCTGAGTAAAGCCCCGCCTTATCTCAGCTCACTGGTCACCATAGCGGCACCCACCTGTAGCACGCGCTCCAGCAGGTATATCTCACTGGTCACCCCCAAAGCCAATTTTACCTTTGGCCTCCTCTCCTTCCAGTTCTCTTCTGCCATTACTGGAACGAACTGCAAAAATCACTAAAGCTGGAGACTCTTACCTCCCTCACTAGCTTTAAGCACCAGCTGTCAGAGCAGCTCACAGATCAGTGCACCTGTACATAGCTCATCTGTAAATAGCCCATCCAATCTACCTCATCCCCATACTGTATTTATTTATTCATCTTGCTCCTTTGCACTCCAGTATTTCTACTTGCACATTCATCTTCTGCACATTCTACCATTCCAGTATTTAATTGCTATATCGTAATTACTTCGCCACCATGGCCTATGTATTGCCTTACCTCTCTTATCCTACCTCATTTGCACACACTGTATATAGATTTTTCTACTGTATTATTGATTGTATGTTTGTTTTATTCCATGTGTAACTCTGTGTTGTTGTATGTGTTGAACTGCTTTGCTTTATCTTGGCCAGGTCGCAGTTGCAAATGAGAACTTGTTCTCAACTAGCCTACCTGGTTAAATAAAGGTGAAATAAAAATAAAACGAAATTAAGATAAAATACTTCTTTATATCCCAAAAAGTTAATTTAGTTGCCGCCATTGATTTGACTAATCCGCTCGTTCAACATGCAGAGAAAGGAATCCGAAAATCTACACCTAAACTTTGTTTCAACAAGTCAGAATACATTTCTATTTATTCCTCAGGTACCCTAAAATGTAAATGAACTATACTATTTCATACAGAAATAAGTATGTCCAATAGGAAAGCAATATTAGCAGGTGCGCGTCCTCTTCATCACATGCGCAAACACAGATTTCCTAGCTGGTGTCATTGAACGAAAACTCATATAAGCCTGAAACCTTGAACAAAGACTGTTGACATCTAGTGGAATTCATAGGAATTGCAATCTGGGAGCTGGCAGTTGAGGACTTGAGGACTCTCAATTAGCCTTTTAAAATGATAAACTTGTATTAGCTAACACATCATGCCATTGGAACACAGGAGAAATGGTTGCTGATAATGGGCCTCTGTACGCCCTATGCTCCATTAAAAAAATATTACTTAAAAATCTGTCGTTTCCAGCTACAATAGTCATTTACAACATTAACAATATCTACACTGTATTTCTGATCAATTTGATGTTATTTTAATGGACAAAAAAACGTGCTTTACTTTCAAAAACAAGGAAATGTATATTCAGTTGAAGTCGGAAGTTTACATACACTTAGGTTGGAGTCATTCAAACTCATTTTTCAACCACTCCACAAATTTCTTGTTAACAAACTATAGTTTTGGCAAGTCGGTTAGGACATCTACTTTGTGCATGACACAAGAAATTTTTCCAACAGTTGTTTACAGACAGATTATTTCACTTATAATTCACCGTCTCACAATTCCAGTGGGTCAGAAGTTTACATACACTAAGTTGACTGTGCCTTTAAACAGCTTGGAAAATCCAGAAAATGATGTCATGGCTTTAGAAGCTTCTGATAGGCTAATTGACATCATTTGAGTCAATGGAGGTGTACCTGTGGATGTATTTCAAGACCTAACTTCAAACTCAGTGCCTCTTTAATTGACATTATGGGAAAATCAAAAGAAATCAGCCAAGACCTCAGAAAAAAATTTGTAGACCTCCACAAGTCTGTTTCATCCTTTAGAGCAATTTCCAAACGCCTGAAGGTACCACGTTCATCTGTACAAACAATAGTACGCAAATATAAACACCATGGGACCACGCAGCTGTCATACCGCTCAGGAAGGAGACGCATTCTGTTTCCTAGAGATGAACGTACTTTGGTGCGAAAAGTGCAAATCAATCCCAGAACAACACCAAAGGACCTTGTGAAGATGCTGGAGGAAACAGGTACAAAAGTATCTATATCCACAGTAAAACGAGTGCTATATCAACATAACCTGAAAGGCCGCTCAGCAAGGAAGAAGCCACTGCTCCAAAACCGCCATAAAAAAGCCAGACTTCGGTTTGCATCTGCACATGGGGACAAAGATTGTACTTTTTGGAGAAATCTCCTCTGGTCTGATAAAACAAAAACATAACCGTTTGGCCATAATGACCATCGTTATGTTTGGAGGAAAAAGGGTTAGGCTTGCAAGCCGAAGAACACCATCCCAAACGTGAAGCACGGGGGTGGCAGCATCATGTTGTGGGGGTGCTTTGCTGCAGGAGGGACTGGTGCACTTAATAGATGCCATCATGAGGAAAGGAAAATTATGTGATATATTGAAGCAACATCTCAAGACATCAGTCAGGAAGTTAAAGCTTGGTCGCAAATGGGTCTTCCAAATTGACAATGACCCCAAGCATACTTCCAAAGTTGTGGCAAAATGGCTTAAGGACAACAAAGTCAAGGTATTGGAATGGCCATCACAAAGCCCTGACCTCAATCCTATTGAAAAAGAACTGAAAAAGCGTGCGTGAGCAAGGAGGCCTACATACCTGACTCAGTTACACCAGCTCTGTCAGGAGGAATGGGCCAAAATTCACCCAACTTATTATGGGAAGCTTGTGGAAGGCCACCCGGAACGTTTGCCCCAAGTTAAACAATTTAAAGGCAATGCTACCAAATTCTAATTGAGTGTATGTAAACTTCTGACCCACTGGGAATGTGATGAAATAAATAAAAGCTGAAACATATCACTCTCTACTATTATTCTGACATTTGACATTCCTAAAATAAAGTGATGATCCTAATTTTTTACCAGGATAAAATGTCAGTTATTGTGAAAAACTGAGGTTAAATGTATTTGGCTAAGGTGTATATAAACATCCGACTTCAACTGTATACATACACTACCGTTCAAAACTTTGGGGTCACTTAGAAATGTCCTTGTTTTTAAAGAAAAGCATGTAGTATATATATATATACAAACATTTATACTACAACGTTGCTTGTCCTAATATTTCTTAATATTGCTTGTCCTATATTTCTTAATTCCATTCTTTCAGATGTGTGTATTGGTGTGTATCGTTAGATATTACTGCACTGTTGGAGCTACTGTAGGAACACAAGCAATTAGCTACACCGGCAAAACTTCTGCTAAATATGTGTATGCGACCAATAAAATTTGATTTGATACTCGATACCATCACGATACATGATGCGAAAACAATACCAAAACGAGACCAAAAAAACAAGGTGTGTTAGCCTAAGTCACAGAACGGCTCTTGATTCAGACAGATATTTTAGGTTCAATATCATTACATTTGAAAAATATATATTTTAAAATGTATGCATTAATGAATCAATTATACAATCATACAAACTTTTTTTTTTTACCAATCTAACTGCATAACAACATAATGGTAATAATTGATTTAAATGGTTAATCTCTATTGATAAACTGGGTAAATCAAGATGTAGCCTCGGCCTATTCACAATACAGGTGGATGCATATTCAATAGGAGTGTGTGCATGCATTGAGATATTGAGCTGGTTTTTGTCTGATTTCATGGGGCTACAGATGAAAAACAATATGTTTCCCTTCCATTTGGCACTTATTTTATGGTACTGATAAACATTTTATTTGTTTGCATAGATGAAGCATTCTCTTTTTTTATAAAAGTGTGCTCTCTCTCTTCAACAACCATTACATCATTCACACACACAGTCAGTTCAAGACTCAAGCAAATGATCTTGACTGGGAGAGATGTGAGGCAGGGGAGACGAAGTGAATGAATAATGTTTTTGGTCACAATCAGCTTTGAAATAAGGAATATTTTGCGTTATTGTTTGCATATTAGCTCAAATAAGGTACTAGGGTAGTGAATTGATGTTAGCTTCAGCTGTAAGCTAGCAAGGAACATTTGCCTACAAAGTTGCAAGCTTCCGTTACCTTCTTGCAATGTAAAGTGTTCTAGCCTGTAATGGGCATTGCTTTGTGAACAGTAACAGATGCAACATTTCTAAATGCCGTGTTGCATTAATCAAGTGTGTTAACTTCTGAAACAGCTAAGTGGTGATTCAGCCCAGCCTCCCAGGGAGTGCAGTGGTTCCCCAGGACAGGCTAGAGCTAGCAGTGGGTGGGTGGAGCAGGCACCGGGACATCGGCTGCGCTCATAGACAGACTTTTATCCTCTCTCAATCGGTAAACGACATGAAACATATTTGACAGAAGTACAGAAAAAAATTGAATTCTAGTACCTGTTTTTTATGTTCTAGCATGGAAAAAGAACCGAAGTTTGGGCCTAGAGTGTAAAACTAATTGACAGTATGCCAGAGAACTCATGGAGAATACGGCTACATATATGGCTGTCCTAGAAGAGCAGCCCTTCTGTCTCAAGATATTTCTATTTGTAAGATGTATGTTCCTTCCATTCCCAACGGACGTGGACAAATCCATCGCCGCCCCACAGAACGTGTAGGTGTGTGTGTGTGTGTGTGTGTGTGTGTGTGTGTGTGTGTGTGTGTGTGTGTGTGTGTGTGTGTGTGTGTGTGTGTGTGTGTGTGTGTGTGTGTGTGTGTGTGTGTGTGTGTGTGTGTGTGTGTGTGTATGTGTGCGTGTATGTTGGTGTGTGTGTTTCTGTGTGTGAAAGAGAAAACGAGAACGAGAGAGGAGCAAGGGAGGGAGGGAAAAATCCTTTATGGTCTGTGCTTGCCTGGGATTCCCCATCTTCCCACAGCAGTCAATACATCAGGAAAGAAATATAATCCCCCCCCACATACACACACACACACCAACACACACAAAAACCAACACACACACACACACTAACACACAAAAACAAACACATGGGGACAGGCTGGGCAAAATGACAGTGTCAGTGTATTGAGTTATGAGTGTTGAATGCCCCAGTGCTCCAAGAGGACATTAGTACAATATGACTCTATTTATATGCAGGGTTTAACAAGCACCAGCAAACACAGACTAAAGACACGGGCATTGATACACTCATATCAGCACACAGGCAGGCACACACACACACGTACGCACATACACACACACACACACACACACACACACACACACACACACACACACACACACACACACACACACACACACACACACACACACACACACACACACACACACACACACACACACACACACGTACGCACATAAACACACAGACCCACACGCATGCTAGTTAAACCCTAACCAGAAACTGTGGATTGATGGCAGCATTCGCGAAAAACTGAAAGCACGTACCACCGCATTTAATCATGGCAAGGCAACTTGGAATATGTCCGAATACAAACAGTGCAGTTATTCCCTCCGTAAGGCAATCAAACAAGCAAAGTGTCAGTATAGAGAAAAAGTGGAGCCGCAATTCAACGGCTCAAACACGAGACGTATGTTGCAGGGTCTACAGTCAACCACGGATTACAAAAAGAAAACCAGCCCCGTCTCGGAAATTGATGTCTTGCTTCCAGACAAATGGAACTTCTTTGCACACTTTGAGGACAATACAGAGGCACTGACATGGCCCGCTATCAAAAACTGTCGGCTCTCCTTCTCTGTGGCCAACGTGAGTAAAACATTTAAATGTGTTAACCCTTGCAAGGCTGCCTGCCCAGACGGCATCCCTAGCCGCGTCCTCAGAGCATGTGCAGACCAGATGGCTGGTGTGTTTACGGACATATTAAATCTTTCCCTATCTCAGTCTGCTTTCCCCTCATGCTTCAAGATGGCCACCATTGTTTCTGTTCCCAAGAAAGCCAAGGTAACTGAACTAAATGACTATCGCCCATAGCACTCAGTTCTGTCATCATGAAGTGCTTTAAGAGACTAGTCAAGGATCAAATCATCTCCACCCTACCTGTCACCGGTCAAACAGGTCCACAGACGATGCAATCGCCATCACACTGCACACTGCCCTGTCCCATCTGGACAAAAGGAATAGCTATGTAAGAATGCTGTTCATTGACTACAGCTCAGCATTCAAAACCATAGTACCCTACAAACTCATCATTAAGAGTGAGTCCCTGGGTCTTGACCACGCCCTGCGCAACTGGGTCCTGGAATTCCTGACGGGCCACCCCCAGGAGCTGAAGGTAGGAAACAATATCTCCACTCCGCTGATCCTCAACACTGGGGCCCCACAAGGGTGCGTTCTCAGCCCCCTCCTGTACTCCCTGTTCAGTCACAACTGCGTGGCCATTCACGCCTCCAACTCAATCATCACGTGTGCAGATGACACAACAGTGGTAGGCTTGATTACGAACAATGACGAGATGGCCTACAGGGAGGAGGTGAGGGCCCTCAGAGTGTGGTGTCAGGAAAAGAACCTCTCACTCAATGTCAGCAAAACAAAAGAGATGAACGTGGACTTCATGAAACAGCAAAGGGAGCACCCCCCTATCCACATTGACTGGTCAGCAGTGGAGAAAGTGGAACGTTTTAAGTTCCTCTGTGTACATCTCACCGACAAACTGAAATGGTCCACGCACACAGACAATGTGGTGAAGAAGGCGCAACAGAGCCTCTTCAACATCAGGAGGCTAAAAGAAATTGGCTTGTCACCGAAAACCCTCACTACCTTTTATAGGTGCACAATTGAGAGCATCCTGTCGGGCTGTATCACCGCCTGGCACTGCAACTGCACCGTCCACCGCACAGCGCATCACCGGGGGCAAGCTACCTGCCCTCCAGGACACCTACAACACCCGATGTCACAGTAAGGAAAAAAATATAATCAAGGACAACAACCACCTGAGCCACTGCCTGTTCACCCCGCTACCATTCAGAAGTCGAGTTCAGTACAGATGCATCAAAGCTGGGCAGAGAGAATGAAAAAGATCCTCTATCTCAAGGCCATCAGACTGTTAAACAGCCATCACTAACACAGAGGCAGCTGCCTACCTACAGACTTGATATCACCGGCCACTTTAATAAATAGAACAGTAGTCACTTTATAATGTCACTTAAAGAATGTTTACATATCTCGCAATACGAGTCTCATACATATATACAGCTGAAGTCGGAAGTTAACATTCACACAGGTTGGAGTCATTAAAACTCGTTTTTCAACCACTCCACAAATTTCTTGTTAACAAATGATAGTTTTGGCAAATCGGATAGGACATCTACTTTGTGCATGACACAAGAAATTTTTCCAACAATGATTATTTCACTCATCATTCACTGTATCACAATTCCAGTGGGTCAGAAGTTTACAAACACTAAGTTGACTGTGCCTTTAAACAGCTTGGAAAATTCCAGAAAATTATGTCATGGCTTTAGAAGCTTCTGATAGGCTAATTGACATCATTTGAGTAAATTGGAGGTGTACCTGTGGATGTATTTCAAGGCCTACCTTCAAACTCAGCGTCTCTTTCCTTGACATCATGGGAAAATCTAAAGAAATCAGCCAAGACCTCAGAAAAAATAATTGTAGACCTCCTGGTTCATCCTTGGGAGCAATTTCCAAACGCCTGAAGGTACCACGTTCATCTGTACAAACAATAGTATGCAAATATAAACACCATGGGACCACGCAGCTGTCAAACCGCTCAGGAAGGAGACGCGTTCTGTTTCATAGAGATAAATGTACTTTGGTGCAAAATGTGCAAATCAATCCCAGAACAACAGCAAAGCACCTTGGGAAGATGCTGGAGGAAACAGGTACAAAAGTATCTATATCCACAGTAAAACGAGTCCTATATCGACATAACCTGAAAGGCCGCTCGGCAAGGAAGAAGCCACTGCTCCAAAACCGCCATCAAAAAGCCAGACTACGGTTTGCAACTGCACATGGGGACAAAGATTGTACTTTTTTGGAGAAAGGTCCTCTGGTCTGATGACACAAAAATCGAACTGTTTGGCCATAATGACCATCATTAAGTTTGGAGGAAAAAGGGGGATGCTTGTAAGCCGAAGAACACCATCCCAACCGTAAAGTACGGGGGTGGAAGCATCATGATGTGGCGGTGCTTTTCTGCAGGAGGGACTGGTGCACTTCACAAAATAGATGGCATCATGAGGGATCCTCATAGATATTATCCTGACCAACTTGCCCTCCAAATGCACCTCTGCTGTTTTCAATCAGGATCTCAGCGATCACTGCTTCATTGCCTGCATCCGCTATGGGTCCACTGTCAAACAGTTCTGCGAGCAGGCCTTTCTAACCGACCTGGCCCAGGTATCCTGGAAGGATATTAACCTCATCCCGTCAGTCGAGGATGCCTGGTCGTTCGATAAAAGTAATTTCCTCACCATCTTAAATAAGCATGCCCCCTTCAAAAAATGTAGAACTAAGAACAGATATAGCCCTTGGTTCACTCCAGACCTGACTGCCCTTGATCAGCACAAAAACATCATGTGGCGGACTGCAATAGCATTGAATAGTCCCCGCGATATGCAACTGTTCAGGGAAGTAAGCAACCAATACACACAGTCAGTCAGGCAAAGGCAAGCTTTTTCAAACAGAAATTTGCATTCTGCACCTCCTCCCAGCTGCCCACTGCACTGAGGCGAGGCAACACGGTCACCACCGATAAATCCATGATAATCGAAAATTTCAATAAGCATTTCTCTACGGATGGCCATGCTTTCCTCCTGGCTACCCCAACCCCGGCCAACAGCTCCGCACCCCCCGCAGTTACTTGCCCAAGCCTCCCCAGCTTCTCCTTCATCCAAATCCAGATCACAGATGTTCTGAAAGAGCTGCAAAACCTGGAACCGTGCAAATCAGCTGGGCTAGACAATCTGGACCCTCTCTTTCTAAAATGATCCGCCGCCATTATTGCAACCCTTTTACCAGTCTGTTCAACCTCTCTTTCCTATCGTCCGAGATCCCTAAAGATTGGAAAGCTGCCGCGGTCACCCCCCTCTTCAAAGGGGGTGACACTCTAGACCCAAACTGTTATAGACCTATATCCATCCTGCCCTGCCTTTCTTTTTTTTTTTACAGTATTTTTATTGGAATTTCACAATTTTCACCCATATTAAAGAGATACAACAACAGAGACACCCGCCTACACATACCTGCGCATACATATATATATACACATATACATACACATACACACACATACGCACACCATTTTCCTCTCCCCGCTTCTCTCACCCTATCCCCATCATTGCGTCTCTCTCAACATACATTTTAAACAAACTTACAAACAGAAATTAAACAAAAAAGCTTGGTTTAAACTAAGAAGTTAGGTTCCACACATGGAACATACAGTGTAATTCTGAATACATAGATCACCACCATTCTAAGGGAATCCTTGCAGCATAATATCTGAAACCTCAGGTTCTAGGTAATTTAGATAGGGTTCCCACACTTTGTAGAACTGATCTCTTTTAGAATGCAATGTACATGTCAGATATTCCAGAGGCACCCATTCAAATAGTATCTTATGCCAATCTTTAATAGAAGGAACCTTATCTCTAATCCACTGTAAAAGGATGTTTTTCCTCGCTGCAAAGGTAAGGATGTTGTAAAGCCTCCTCTTACACACAGAAGTAACATGCCTACTAGGGAGACCCAACAGTAAAGAAACTGGGTCCAATTCTAGATCAACCCCTAGGATCTTTTCAATTTCTTGCAGAACACCAGACCAGTATCTTTGTATTTTGGTACATGACCATAAACAATGTGTTAGGGTGCCTGTATCAGTTTTGCATTTAAGACACTGAGGAGAAGAGGAAGAGGGGCTAAAGGCATGTCTGCGATTTGGGGATATATGCAATCTGTGTATTATTCTTAATTGGATTGCTCTAGTACGATTACATATAGATATTGTTTTTGCATATCTCCAAATGTCCTCCCACATCTCTTCGTCAATAGTCACAGACAATTCTTTCTCCCACACTTGTTTCACCCTCTGTGTGTCGACAGCAGGAAATGACCTTAAAGCATCATAAAACAGACTTACAGACATTTTCCTTTGTGGAAAAAAAAGCATTCTCTCAATGACCGACATATCAGGGTTACCAATTAAGGTGGTGCTCTTCACAATATAATGTCTTACTTGTAGGAAGCGGAAAAAGTCCTGCTTTGGGAGTTGATATTTCTCCACCATCTGCTCAAATGACAAGAGAATCTTATCAGCAAATAAGTCATTTAGTCTGCGTATGCCCTTATTAAGCCAAAGGTTAAAGCCAGCATCCAGCAATCCTGGACCAAAATCTGGGTTGTTAAGAATTGGGGTAAGAGCAGAGGTGAGTTTGGACCTTCCCAGGAAGCGCTGAACTGACCTCCAGTGTTAAGTGTAATAGGATTATTGCAGTGATCTTCTACAGACTTGAAACTTCTGAAAAATAAAAGATCCTGTAAGGGGTATTTTGAAAGAGAAGTCTCAATGTCTAACCAAATAGAGGAGTCATCGTTTGTGATCCAATCAGAAATATAACATAGGTGGGCACACCACTGATAGAACCTGATATTGGGCAGATCCAAGCCCCCCATAGAACTTGTCAGCTGCAATATTGCCATCTTAAGCCTTGGCTTGCGTTTACTCCATATAAAGGAACTTAGCCATCCATTTACATCCTTTATTACCTTGTTGGAGAGTAATACTGGGATCATTTGGATTGGGTAAAGTAGTCTAGGTAAAATGTTCATTTTCAAGAGGGATATTCTACCCAACCAAGAAATCGGGACTGCCCTGCCTTTCTAAAGGCTGCCCTGCCTTTTCTTTGAAAGCCAAGTTAATCAACATATCACTGTCCATTTCAAATCCCATCGTAACTTCTCCGTTGTGCAATCCGGTTTCCGAGCTGGTCATGGGTGCACCTCAGCCATGCTCAAGGTACTAAACGATATCATAACCGCCATCGATAAAAGACAGTACTGAGCAGCCGTCTTCATCGACCTGGCCAAGGCTTTCGACTCTGTCAATCACCGTATTCTTATCGGCAGACTCAATAGCCTTGGTTTCTCAAATGACTGCCTCGCCTGGATCACCAACTACTTCACAGACGGAGGAGGGCCTGTTGTCCGGACATCTGGCAGTCTCTGTGGGGGTACCACAGGGTTCAATTCTCGGGGCGACTCTTTTCTCTGTATATATCAACGATGTCGCTCTTGCTGCGGGTTATTCCCCGATCCACCTCTACGCAGAGGACACCATTCTGTATACATATGGCCCTTCTTTTGACACTGTGTTAACTAACCTCCAAACGAGCTTCAATGCCATACAACACTCCTTCTGTGGCCTCCAACTGCTCTTAAACGCTAGCAAAACCAAATGCATGCTTTTCAACCGTTCGCTGCCAGCACCTGCTCGCCTGACTAGCATCACTACTCAGGACGGTTCTGACCTAGAATACGTGGACAACTACAAATACCTAGGTGTCTGGCTAGATTGTAAACTCTCCATCCAGATTCCTATCAAACATCTCCAATCCAAAATCAAATTTAGAATCGGCTTTCTATTTCGCAACAAAGCCTCCTTCACTCACGCCGCCAAACTTACCCTAGTAAAACTGACTATCCTACCGATCCTTGACTTCGGCGATGTCATCTACAAAATAGCTTCCAATACTCTACTCAGCAAACTGGATGTAGTCTATCACAGTGCCATCTGTTTTGTTACCAAAGCGCCATATACCACCCACCACTGCGACCGGTATGCTCTAGTCAGCTGGCCTTCGCTATATATTCCTCGCCAGACCCACTGGCTCCAGACCATCTATAAGCCTATGCTAGGTAAAGCTCTGCCTTATCTCAGCTCACTGGTCACGATAACAACACCCACCCATAGCACGCGCTCCAGCAGGTATATCTCACTGGTCATCCCCAAAGCCAACACCTCCTTTGGCCGCCTTTCCTTCCATTTCTCTGCTGCCAGTGACTGGAACAAATTGCAAAAATCGCAGAAGCTGGAGACTTATATTTTCCTCACTAACTTTAAACATCAGCTATCTGAGCAGCTAACCGATCGCTGCAGCTGTACATAGTCCATCTGTAAATAGCTCACCCAATCTACCTACCTCATCCCCATATTGTTTTTATTTACTTTGCTGCTCTTTTGCACACCAGTATCACTACGTACACATCATCATCTGCTCATAATCATCTGCTCATCTATCACTCCAGTGTTAATCTGCTAAATTGTAATTACTTTGCTACTATGGCCTATTTATTGCCTTACCTCCTCACTCCATTTGCACACACTGTATATAGACTTTCTTTTTTTTCTATTGTGTTATTGACTGTACGCTTGTTTATTCCATGTGTAACTCTGTTGTTGTTTGTGTTGCACTGTTTTGCTTAATCTTGGCCAGGTCGCAGTTGTAAATGAGAACTTGTTCTCAACTAGCTTACCTGGTTAAATAAAGGTGAAATATATATATATGTTTTTTAAATAAAAAAATCAGTCAGGAAGTTAAAGCTTGGTCGTTAACTTCTCTAGGGTAGGGGGCAGCATTCGGAATTTTGGATGAAATGCATGCCCAAATTAAGTTGCCTGCTTCTCCGGCCCAGAAGATATGATATGTATATAACTGGTAGATTATCTTCTTCAGGCTGCAGGGTGAATATTGAAAAAACTGGAAAATATGTGCACATTTTCAAACGGCCTCTTAAGAAATTTTTGATTTTACAATATGCATATATTTACTACTGTTGGATAGATAACAGTCTATAGTTTCTAAAAAGGTTTGAATTATTTCTCTAAGTCGAACAGAAATATTTTTACAGCCATTTTCCCAGCCGAATTGAGATTTCCAAAATGCGATGTGTCTCTTTAAGACCTTGTCTATAAAAGGTCATTCCACTTAGGACCGTAGAAACACGTCATACGCCTTCATCAGGGTGTAATGCGGAAGTGAGAATTGAAAGGAGTCGAATATCTCGTCCATGGACTGAATACCACACCTTCTTGTAATACCTGCGCAGTTAAAAAAAAAAATCGGGCGCGAGGCAGAATTTGGTCTCGGCTACTGGAAGAAGGTCGATAAAGGTGAATATGATCTCTGACTTCGATATTATTTGATACATGTCACAAAATCATCCTAAAGTATGTTTTTTCAATATACTTTAATTATATTATTGCAATTTATTCTGGACTTTAGACGTGATGTTTTGGAAGAATGTTTTGAAGACAGAAAGTTTAGCGCCGCACAGCCGTGGTGCTTGCTAACCAAAGAGGGAAATATTTCGTTCTGGAACCCAACTAAAGACTGTACTGGACATTGGACCCCGTTACAACATTCTGATGGAATATCAACAAAGATAAGGACCCAATTTGGGATGCTTTTTCATATATCTGTCGAACTGTTCTATGCTAACTGTGCTAACTGTGCTAGGCTAGCGCTTGACTAGAATCAATGCTGCCTTATGCTAGCTTATGTTGTTAGCTAATATAACGATATATTGTGTTTTCGCTGTAAAACACTTCAAAAATCGGAAATATTGGCTCTATTCACACGATATCTGTCTTTCATTAGCTATCCACCATATGTTTTTCTGAAATGTTTTATGAGGTGTAATTAGTAGTTGACGTTGGTGTCTGTATTTTCTCTGGCTACTCCCGTCTGGATTCAGACTGTAGCTATGTGGTAGCATTTATGGTAGCATCAATGTAAAACTGATTTATAGCTAAAATATGCACATTTTATGAACAAAACATAGATTTATTGTGTAACATGTTATATGACTGTCATCTGAGGTAGTTTTTTCTGGGTTCTTTAGGTTGGTTTTAGTTTATTTCGGTTGGCTTGTGCATGCTACTTGAATCATAATTCATACATCATAATCATAATCATACGTGTCTGTCCACTTTTGTATTTGGTGGTGAGCTAACATAAATATATGTGGTGTTTTCTCTGTAAAACATTTAAAAAATCGGACATGTTGGCTGGATTGACAAGATGTTTATCTTTCAAATGCTGTATTGGACTTGTTAATGTGTGAAAGTTAAATATTTAAAAAAAATAGATTTTGAATTTCGCGCCCTGCAGCTGTTGTCATTTTCGTTCCGACGTCGGGCTTGCAGCCCAAACAGGTTAAATACATAAAGAAAATAAAAGAAAGAAAACACTCTAAAGTTTCCAAAACTGTTAAAATACTGTCTGTGAGTATAACAGAACTGATTTGGCAGGCGAAAACCTGAGAAAAATCCATTCAGGAAGTAGTTTTTGGGGGGTTTTGTAGTTTTCTATTCAATTCCATTACAGTATCCATTGACTTAGGACTCAAATTGCAGTTTCTATGCCTTCCACTAGATGTCAACAGTCTTTAGAAAATGTTTCAGGCTTGAATTCTGAAAAATGAGGAAGTAAGAGTAGTCTGAATGAGTGGACCCTAAAGTGTCAGAGAGCTTTTTCATGCGTGAGACCGAGAGAGTGCGTTTCTTGTTTACCTTTTAAATTGACGACGTTAATGTCCGGTTGAAATATTATCGATTATTTAGGCTAAAAACAACCTGAGGGTTGAATATAAACATAGTTTGACATGTTTATATGAACTTTACGGATACAATTTGGATTTTTTTGTCTTCCTGTTTTGACTGCGTTTGAGCCTGTGGATTACTGAAGAAAACGCGCAAACAAAACTGAGGTTTTTGGATATAAAGAGACTTTATCGAACAAAAGGAACCTTTATTGAGTAAATTAATGTCTGCTGAGTGCAACCATATGAAGATAATCAAAGGTAAGGGATTCATTTTATCTCTATTTCTGACTTGTGTAACTGTTCTACTTGGCTGTTTACTGTTTAATGATTTGTCTAGTGGGCTATGTTCTCAAATAATTGTACGGTATGCTTTCGTCGTAAAGCATTTTTTAAATCTGACACCGTGGTTGGATTCACAAGAACTTAATATTTAAACCTATGGAAAATATGTTTTGTTTTCTGAATTTTATAATGAGTATTTCTGTATTTGAATTTGGCGCCCAGCAGTTTCACTGGCTGTTGAAGAGGTGGGACGCTAACGTCTCAGGTACCCAAGAGAGGTTAATGGGTTTTCCAAATAGACGTTGATCACAAGCATACTCCAAAGTTGTGGCAAAATGGCTTAAGGACAACAAAGTCAAGGTATTGGAGTGGCCATCACAAAGCCCTGACCTCAATTATATAGAATATTTGTGGGCAGAACTGAATAAGCGTGTGCGAGCAAGGAGGCCTACAATCCTGACTCAGTTATATCAGCTCTGTCAGGAGGAATTGGCCAAAATTCACCCAACTTATTGTGGGAAGCTTGTGGAAGGCTAACCGAAACGTTTGACCCAAGTCAAACAATTTAAAGGCAATGCTACCAAACACAAATTAAGTGTATGTAAACTTCTGACCCACTGGGAATGTGACGAAATAAATAAAAGCTGAAATAAATCATTCTCTCTACTATTATACTGACATTTCACATTCTTAAAATAAAGTGGTTGTCACGATCATCTAAGGTGGAAACAGTAGACCAAGGTGCAGCGTTGTAAGCGTACACACTTCTTTATTATAAGATGTCGCCAACAAAACAATAAACATCAAACCGAAAACGTGACGCCAACTTAGTGCTCACAGGCAACTATACATGGACAATTACCCACAAATACAGGTGGGAAAAAGGCGCAAATCAAATCAAATGTATTTCTATAGCCCTTCTTACATCAGGGTGTGGTTCTCAATCAGAGGCAGCTGTCTATCGTTGTCTCTGATTGAGAACCACCCCCGACCAGACACCAAGAAATACAAATCATAGAAAAAGGAACATAGAATGCCCACCCAAATCACACCCTGACCAAACCAAAATAGAGACATAAAAAGCTCTCTGCGGTCAGGGCGTGACAGTGGTGATCCTAACTGACCTAAGACCGGGAATTTTTACGAGGATTAAATGTCAGGAACTGTGAAACTGAGGTTAAATGTATTTGGCTAAGGTGTATGTAAACTTCCGACTTCAACTGTACTGTATATTGTATACTACAATGTCTATTCTACACTATCTATTGCATCTTAGCCACTCTGTCACTGCTAATCCATATATTTTTTATTTATATATTCTCATCCCATTCCTTTACTAGATTGTGTGTATTAGGTTTTGTTGTGGATTTTGTTAGATATAAGGTTTGTTGTCGAATTGTTACCTGTTAGATAATGCTACACTGGCGGATCTAGAAGCATAAGCATTTCGTTACACTCACAATAATATCTGCTAACCATGTGTATGTGAGCAATAAAATGTGATTTGATCACATACAAACACACTCACGTGTGTATGAGTACACAGATACTAAACCAGTGGTCACCAACCTTTTTTGAGTCAGAATCACTAACTGATTCCCTAAGCAAACTGAGATCTACCGATCAGATTTTTTTTTAAATATATAAGCCTATGCAACATTAACTTATTACAAATGGTTTTGTAGCAATGAAGTTTGTCCAGTAGGTTATAGGCCCAATACATTATCACTGCATAATGGCTATGCTATAATTGACCAGCCAATTATATATTTAAATATACAGTACCAAAACTATGACATAACCCATATGAAATCATGTGGCAACCAAAAAAGTGTTAAACAAATCCAAATATATTTTATATTTGAGATTCTTCATAGCAGCCACCCTTCACCTTGATGGATAGCTTTGCACAGTCTTGGCATTCTCTCAAACAGCTTCACCTGGAATGCTTTCCCAACAGTCTTGAAGGAGTTCCCACATATGCTGAGCACTTGTTGGCTTCTTTTCCTTCACTCTGCTGTCTAACTCAAATCAAATCAAATGTATTTCTATAGCTGTAACGGCTGTCCTCCTCTTCTTCATCCGAAGAGGAGCAGGGATTGAACCAAGGCGCAGTGGAGTTTGAATACATAATGAATTTAATGACAAGACGGAAAAACGAACACGAACTACACTTGAATTGATACAAAATAACAAACGACGTAGACTGACCTAAACATGAGAACTACATAGACACGAAGAACGCACGAATAGGAAACAGACTACATAAACCGAACAAACCGTATACAGTTCCGTATGGTGCAAACATAACACAAACACGGAAGACAATCACCCACAACGAACACTGTGACAACGCCTACCTAAATATGACTCTTAATTAGAGGAACGCCAAACACCTGCCTCTAATTAAGAGCCATACCAGGCGACCCAAAACCAAAACAGAAACAGAAAACATAGAATGCCCACCCAACCTCACGTCCTGACCAACTAACACACATAACAACTAACATAAATAGGTCAGGAACGTGACATTACCCCCCCCACAAGGTGCGAACTCCGGACGCACCAGCACAAAGTCTAGGGGAGGGTCTGGGTGGGCATCTAACCACGGTGGTGGCTCAGGCTCCGGGCGAGGTCCCCACCCCACCATAATCCATCCTAGCTTCCTCCCTCTAAGAATGTCCACCCTCTTTTCATCCCCACAAAATCCTCTTAATAACCTCACTAATAAGGACAACACCGGGACAGAGAGATAAATCAAGACAGAGGGATAGATAAGAATATAGAGGTAGATTAAGATAGAGAGGGAGATCAGGATAGAGGGGCAACTCCGGACTGAAAGGCAGCTCCGGACAGAGAGACAGCTCTGGACTGATGGGCAGTTCTGGGTATCTAGCCGTTTCAGGCTGAAGGGCAGCTCATGGCTGACTGACGACTCTCGACGCTCATGGCTGGCTGACGGCTCTCGATGCTCATGGCAGGCTGACGGCTCTCGACGCTCATGGCAGGCTGACGGCTCTCGACGCTCATGGCAGGCTGACGGCTCTCGACGCTCATGGCAGGCTGACGGCTCTCGACGCTCATGGCAGGCTGACGGCTCTCGACGCTCATGGCAGGCTGACGGCTCTCGACGCTCATGGCAGGCTGACGGCTCTCGACGCTCATGGCGCTCTGACGGCTCTGGCTGCTCATGGCTCTCTGACGGCTCTGGCTGCTCATGGCTCTCTGACGGCTCTGGCTGCTCATGGCTCTCTGACGGCTCTGGCTGCTCATGGCTCGCTGGCGGCTCTGGCAGATCCTGTCTGGTTGGCGGCTCTGGCAGATCCTGTCTGGTTGGCGGCTCTGGCAGATCCTGTCTGGTTGGCGGCTCTGGCAGATCCTGTCTGGTTGGCGGCTCTGGCAGATCCTGTCTGGTTGGCGGCTCTGGCAGATCCTGTCTGGCTGATGGCTCTAGCGGCTCCTGTCTGGCTGACGGCTCTAGCGGCTCCTGTCTGGCGGATGGCTCTGTAGGCTCATGGCAGACGGGCGGCTTTGCAGGCTCATGGCAGACGGGCGGCTTTGCAGGCTCATGGCAGACGGATGGCTCAGACGGCGCTGGGGAGACGGATGGCTCAGATGGCGCTGGGGAGACGGATGGCTCAGATGGCGCTGGGGAGACGGATGGCTCAGATGGCGCTGGGGAGACGGATGGCTCAGATGGCGCTGGGGAGACGGATGGCTCTGGCCGGATACGATGCACTGTAGACCTGGTGCGTGGTGCCGGAACTGGAGGCACCGTGTTAATGACAAGCACCTTCCTACTAGTGCGGGGAGCAGGGACAGGGCACACTGTACTCTCAAAGCCTACTCTATCCCTGATGCGAGGTACCGGCACTGGTGACACCGGGCTGAGGACAAGCACATCAGGATTAGTAGGGGGAGAAGATACAGTGTGTTCAGGGCTCTGGAGACGCACAGGTGGCTTAGTGCGTGGTGCCGGAACTGGAGGCACCGGGCTAGATACACGCACTACAGGGAGAGTGCGTGGAGGAGGAACAGGGCTCAGGATACGCACTGGTAGCCTAGTGCGTAGTGTAAACACTGTAGGTACTAGGCTGGGGCGGGGAGGTGGTGCCGGAAATACCGGACCGTGGAGGCGTACTGGCACTCTTGAGCATTGAGCTTGCCCAACCTTACCTGGTTGAATACTCCCGGTTGCCCGACCAGTGCGGGGAGGTGGAATAACCCGCACCGGGCTATGTAGGCGAACCGGGGAAACCATGCGTAAGGCAGGTGCCATGTATGCCGGCCCGAGGAGACGCACTGGAGACCAGACGCGTTGAGCCGGCCTCATGACACCTGGCTCAATACCCAATCTAGCCCTACCAGTGCGGGGAGGTGGAATAACCCGCACTGGGCTATGCACTCGTACAGGAGACACCGTGCGCTCTACTGCGTAACACGGCGCCTGCCCGTACTCCCGCTCTCCACGGTAAGCCTGGGAAGTGGGCGCAGGTCTCCTACCTGCCCTTGGCCCACTACCTCCTAGCCCCCCCCCAAGAAATTTTTGGGAATTACTTACGGGCTTTTTTGGCTTCCGTGCCAGACGCGTTCCCTCATAGCTCCGGTTCCTCTCCCCGGTAGCCTCTGCTCTCCTCAGTGCCTCCAGCTGTTCCCATGGGAGGCGATCCCTCCCAGCCAGGATCTCCTCCCAAGTGTAACAACCCTTTCCGTCCAATACATCGTCCCATGTCCATTGCTCCTTCTTTTCCTGTCCCTTTCTCCGTTGACTCCGCTGCTTGGCTCTGGAGTGGTGGGTGATTCTGTAACGGCTGTCCTCCTCTTCTTCATCCGAAGAGGAGCAGGGATTGAACCAAGGCGCAGTGGAGTTTGAATACATAATGAATTTAATGACAAGACGGAAAAACGAACACGAACTACACTTGAATTGATACAAAATAACAAACGACGTAGACTGACCTAAACATGAGAACTACATAGACACGAAGAACGCACGAATAGGAAACAGACTACATAAACCGAACAAACCGTATACAGTTCCGTATGGTGCAAACATAACACAAACACGGAAGACAATCACCCACAACGAACACTGTGACAACGCCTACCTAAATATGACTCTTAATTAGAGGAACGCCAAACACCTGCCTCTACTTAAGAGCCATACCAGGCGACCCAAAACCAACACAGAAACAGAAAACATAGAATGCCCACCCAACCTCACGTCCTGACCAACTAACACACATAACAACTAACATAAATAGGTCAGGAACGTGACAATAGCCCTTCTTACATCAGCTGATATCTCAAAGTGCTGTACAGAAACCCAGCCTAAAACCCCAAACAGCAAGCAATGCAGGTGTAGAAGCACGGGGGCAAGGAAAAACTCCCTAGAAAGGCCAAAACCTAGGAAGAAACCTAGAAAGGAACCAGGCTATGAGGCGTGGCCAGTCCTCTTCTGGCTGTGCCGGTTGGAGATTATAACAGAACATGGCCAAGATGTGTTCCCAAACCATCTCATTTGGACTGAGGTAGAGTGATTGTGGAGGCCAGATCATCTGATGCAGCACTCCATCACTCTCCTTCTTGGTCAAATAGCCCTTACACAGCCTGGAGGTATGTTGGGACATTGTCCTGTTGAAAAACAAATGAAAGTCCAAACAAGTGCAAACAAGATGGGATGGCGTATCGCTGCAGAATGATGTGGTAGCCATGCTGGTTAAGTGTGCCTTGATTTCTAAATAAATCACAGACAGTGTCACCAGCAAACCAACCCCACACCGTCACACCTCCTCCATGCTTCACGGTGGGAACCACACATGCGGAGATCATCTGTTCACCTACTCTGCGTCTCACAAAGACACAGCGGTTGGAACCAAAAATCTCATATTTGGACTCATCAGACCAAAGGACAGATTTCCACCGGTGTAATGTCCATTGCTCGTGTTTCTTGGCCCAAGCAAGTCTCTTCTTATTATTGGTGTCCTGTAGTAGTGGTTTCTTTGCAGCAAAATTTTGCATGAAGGCCTGATTCACGCAGTCTCCTCTGAACAGCTGATGTTGAAATGTGTCTGTGACATGAAGTCTGTGAGGTGCAATCTGAAGTGCAGTTAATTGCCGATTTCTGAGGCAGTTAACTCTAATGAACTTATCCTCTGCAGCAGAGGTAACTCTGGGTCTTCCCTTTCCTCTGGTGGTCCTCAAGAGAGACAGTTTCATCATAGCACTTGATGGTTTTTGCAACATTGCGTTCTTGACATTTTACAGATTGACTGACCTTCATGTCTTAAAGTAATGATGGACCGTCATTTCTGTTTGCTTATTTGAGCTGTTCTTGCCATAATATGGACTTGGTCTTTTACCAAATAGGGCTATCTTCTGTATACCACCCCTACCTTGTCACAACACAACTGATTGGCTCAAACGCATTAAGAAGGAAAGAAATTCCACAAATTAACTTTTAAAAAGGCACACCTGTTAATTGAAACACATTCCAGGTGACTACCTCATGAAGCTGGTTGAGAGAACTACAAAACTATACAAAGCTGTCATCAAGGCAAAGGGTGGCTACTTTGAAGAATCTCAAATATAAATAATATTTTGATTTGTTTAACACTTTTTTGGTTACTACATGATTCCATATGTGTTATTTCATAGTTGTGATGTGTTCACTATTATTCTACAATGTAGAAAATAATAAAAAATAGGGAAAAACCCTGGAATGAGTAGGTGTGTGCAAACTTTTGACTGGTACTCTATATACTAGGCTGTTTTCAGAGGAAGGCCCAAAAAATTATCAAAGACTCCAATCACCCATGTCATAGACTGTTCTCTCTGCTACCGCACGGCAAGAGGTACCGGAGTGCCAAGTCTAGGACCAAAAGGCTCCTTAAGAGCTTCTACCTCCATGCCTTAGCCGGATCGCCATGCTCCCCTTCCTCAGCCGGCTCGTCAGGCTTTCGTGCATCCGCCGGATCACCAGGCTCCTTTGCCTCAACCGATCTGTCAGGTTCCCGCGCCACAGCTGACTCGACAGGTTTCCGTGCCTCAGCTGGCATGACAGGTTCTCGCGCTTCTGCAGGGGTGACCGGTCCGATCCCCAGGTTCGTCCCCTTTGATGGCGTCCTGCGTCTGGAGCCGCGCGTAAGGGAGGGGTACTACGTATTCTCCCTCTCCGTTCTCTAGGTCATCAGGCTGCTGATTATCCCGCACACCTGTCACCATCGTCTCGCGCATCTGCGCCTCATGACACTCACCTGGAATCCATCACCTCCTTGATTATCTTCACTATATTTGTAACTCCCCTTGGTTCTTTCCTCAGCGGTTATTGACTCTGTTTTCATGTCAGTGCCTTGTTTGTGTTTCGTGTATATTGTTTTGTTTGCTTATTAAAACACTCACTCCCTGTACTTGCTTCCCGATTCTCAGCGAACTCGTTACAGTTTCTAAAACTTTTGACCTGTAGTGTACATATTTTTATTTTTTGATATTTTCTAAATCGTATTGCTTTTCTACGATTTCTTGGCAAGGTCATGATATCAACGTAAGGTTTGAAAGTGTGATCGCAGTCATTCCTTTATGTATTGTGATTACCTCGCTCAGTGAGGGATTTTTCTGTGTTCTAATTTCACTAATGTTGATCAGAGAGAGTGATGAGGAGAGGAGGAGGGGTGACTGACCCAAGATCAGCGTCTATTGACAACTTCACTCTACTCCTTGTACAGTGTCTCTGCAGGCCTGGCTCTGTGAAGTCCTAGTTAACCTGGCAGAGCTTAGGAACTACAATGGTAGAGAAAGCAGAGAGGTTCAAGTGATCTCACACACACACACAATCCGCCACCTAAAGAGCAGGGGCCTTGACAAATAGTTTGAATTCATCATCATGAGGCATTCTAGTCTCTAACAGCAAACAGGGGATTGAGGCTTAATCATCAAGACTGCATGGTGTAGTGTGATTCAAAACAGACCTTAATCCACTTATTAATAGACAGTGCAAAGGAAAAACTTCCTAGGTTCCTGAAATGTGTCAGATGGCAACAGTGCAGACAGGACAGACTGGGAGAGATCCTGTCAAGCTAAACCGAAAGCAATGAAATCCAGACATTTGTCAGCTAGACGTTAGACAGACGTATTGATAGATGTTGTGAGGAAAAACGACCTGCAAAACTGTCAGTTTCTGAAAATGTATTGGATAGTGGCTCAGAAGTAAGGAAGGACTAGGAAGTAATGAAATGTCTTTCACAACTGGATAAAGTTATGAAATATAGACATAATTTCTCAGAGAGAGTCATATGCACAGGTTTGTAAGAATACAGACATGAATGTATAAACAGCTGTTCCGATACTCTCCCATATCTATTCTCAAGGACTTTTGGACCATTGAAATGAAATGCAGAACACATTCCCTTTTCCCCATCTTATATGGACAAATTGATTCTATTTAAGTCTTCCTATATCCTTTCATAATTTTACACAGTTTGTTTTCCTGCCCAAATCAACCAAACCACTGCTAGATCCAATGCAACAATCTGAGTGGAGAATGGAAGAAAGTGGAGAAAACGATGCTTCCTCCCTTGCATATATTTGTAAATCAGGATTAAGGACAAATGGTATAGCAGGTTGATTGAATCGGCCGCCCTTCCGTCTTTCTTGCCGTTCTAAACCCCATGGCGGCATCAGGAGGAGGGAGATAAAAGGATTTAACTCTTCCACAGAGTCACAGCGAGTCTTCTTATCCCTCCGCACCACCACATAGATTGTTTTCAACTAGCCCGACAACACAAGACAATGCCACGCTCTCCAGTCACAAGTGATAGATTTTTAATCCACACTTTGATATCTCCCGATACCACTATGATACACAAACAGGGTATCATGGGGTGCTGCGGTGTTGGTGCTGTTAGGGCGATGTGCTGTTCTCACACACGTTTAAATTCCTATCTAGAGGTATGACAAGTCGAAGAAAGGAGCCAGTGGTTTTTGTTTCAGTGAATAGATGTCAAATACCATAGCTCCATAAGAACGGATGCTGCTGATGATTGATATACATGTAATACCCTTGGTAAAACCAAGTATTGAGTTCATATGTTAGAATTAATTGGTAATGTACAAGTGAAAAGGTTGGTTTACTTTTAAGTTTAAGTTTTGACCAATAAGGTCGCTTATTAAGCTGTGGCCAATGGGAGTTGACCTGGTTAACTGGAGGCCTTGGGGGAACAAGAGAGAGACGTTGAGAAAAGGATGGACATTACATTACGTTGGTGATGAAAAATGATAAAAGATGACGATAAAAGTGGAACAAAACCCATACCTATTGAGTTTTGAAGGGAAATACCTATTTTATTTCATAAGAGAGTTATTATCACTTTGTTGAGAAAGACTTAGTAAAGACTGAAGCTACCGTCTCATGGTGGAGGTATTTGACAGCCGTGAGGTTAGCCTAGTGACACCGAGAGAGAACAGCTTGGGGAAGATTAACGAGTTCATGTTTCAATCTGATATCTGTTACGGCTAAGGAGTACTGTCTGCATTGATAGCTGTGCTCGCTGTGGATCTTGTGAGAAAACCTGCACGAAACTGCCATACTTTGCTGAGGGAATATCTACGAGTAGTGAGTAACCACAACGGTGGGGTGCTTCTGGACTTTATGCGTTTCGTCATTTTTTGGGGATCTCCAACGCGCCCACGGGTTTAACAAGCTTGAAATCATTTGGACATGTGTTGAGCCTGACTCATTGGGGTTTATTATTTACTATTTCTTTTGATGTGGTGCATTGAAAATGTAATAATACACATCTTGAACCTTATGTATGTTGCCTTGGTGGAGTCATTTCCTGTTTCAATTTCATTCAATGCATGGGAAAGCAATATACAATAACAAAAATCTATAATCATTCCATCTGAAGTTAATACCCTATTTGTCAACACCGTAGAGAGTTTACAATAGGGATTCTTATTGGAGATGTCCTTCTCTCCTAACATCCCATGTTGTTGTGATATTCTAGGTAAGGTAATATCGTGAGAGTCAAATTCGAGCCTAGTGAGAGGGTTACATACAGTACATGTATACTATAGTAAGGACTCCCTTCTATTTCTCCACCACACTAATCCATGGAGAAACCTCAGAAGGTGTGGACCACAGAAACAGTGCCTCCAAACAACTATCTTAGCCAATTTTGTGCTAACTCCCTGATGGCTAAGTAAAACATGTGTCTGCTGAGAGAGACTGTGTGTGGGGAAGCAGGTGCAGTCATCTGGTTTTACTTGAAACCACCATGCATGCCTCAACATTCTCCTGGAGAGAACAGTTCCTCAGTGGACCTCCACAGCAGTGAGATGGGTGTGGATGTGTGTACTGGTTCAGTTAGATGGGTGTGGATGTGTGTACTGGTTCAGTGAGATGGGTGTGGATGTGTGTACTGGTTCAGTGAGATGGATGTGGATGTGTGTACTGGTTCAGTTAGATGGATGTTGATGTGTGTACTGGTTCAGTGAGATGGATGTTGATGTGTGTACTGGTTCAGTGAGATGGGTGTGGATGTGTGTACTGGTTCAGTGAGATGGGTGTGGATGTGTGTACTGGTTCAGTGAGATGGGTGTGGATGTGTGTACTGGTTCAGTGAGATGGGTGTTGATGTGTGTACTGGTTCAGTTAGATGGGTGTGGATGTGTGTACTGGTTCAGTTAGATGGGTGTGGATGTGTGTACTGGTTCAGTGAGATGGGTGTGGATGTGTGTACTGGTTCAGTGAGATGGGTGTGGATGTGTGTACTGGTTCAGTGAGATGGGTGTGGATGTGTGTACTGGTTCAGTGAGATGGGTGTGGATGTGTGTACTGGTTCAGTGAGATGGGTGTGGATGTGTGTACTGGTTCAGTTAGATGGGTGTGGATGTGTGTACTGGTTCAGTGAGATGGGTGTTGATGTGTGTACTGGTTCAGTGAGATGGGTGTGGATGTGTGTACTGGTTCAGTGAGATGGGTGTGGATGTGTGTACTGGTTCAGTGAGATGGGTGTTGATGTGTGTACTGGTTCAGTGAGATGGGTGTGGATGTGTGTACTGGTTCAGTGAGATGGGTGTGGATGTGTGTACTGGTTCAGTGAGATGGATGTTGATGTGTGTACTGGTTCAGTGAGATGGGTGTTGATGTGTGTACTGGTTCAGTTAGATGGGTGTGGATGTGTGTACTGGTTCAGTGAGATGGGTGTGGATGTGTGTACTGGTTCAGTGAGATGGGTGTGGATGTGTGTACTGGTTCAGTTAGATGGATGTGGATGTGTGTACTGGTTCAGTGAGATGGGTGTGGATGTGTGTACTGGTTCAGTTAGATGGATGTGGATGTGTGTACTGGTTCAGTTAGATGGATGTGGATGTGTGTACTGGTTCAGTGAGATGGGTGTGGATGTGTGTACTGGTTCAGTGAGATGGGTGTTGATGTGTGTACTGGTTCAGTGAGATGGGTGTGGATGTGTGTACCGGTTCAGTGAGATGGGTGTTGATGTGTGTACCGGTTCAGTGAGATGGGTGTGGATGTGTGTACTGGTTCAGTTAGATGGGTGTGGATGTGTGTACCGGTTCAGTGAGATGGGTGTTGGGGCCTGAAACCTGTATTCAGAGACCATGCATGTTGAGTCAGATGGGATAATGCAACTCATCTTTCCCACAAGGACTTTATCACAAACTGGGAAAGGAAGTAATTTGTGTTGAGTGATAATGTTAAAACGCCACTTTCAAAAATGTAATTTATTTTTAGAAGGACTTAAAAGGACGCACCAGATGGAATAACATTACAGGGAATATATAAATAGTAATATGCTCTGTAAGTAATGAAAAGCAACCCTTTAAAGAAGCTGTTCTCTACCCTCTGGGTCCATGTTGAAGTTGCATCAGGAGTAACCACTTTCGGCACAATCCTATCTGTCATGTCTCTATGATATACACTATATATACAAAAGTATGTGGACTCCCCTTCAAATTAGTGGATTTGGCTATTTCAGCCACACCTGTTGCTGACAGGGGTATACAATCAAGCACACAGCCATGTCATCTCCATAGTCAAACATTGGCAGTAGAATAGTCTTACGGAAGAGCTTAGTGACTTTCAACGTGGCACCGTCATAGGATGCTACATTTCCAACTAGTCAAATCGTACATTTCTGCCCTGCTAGAGCTGCCCCGGTCAACTGTAAGTGCTGTTATTGTGAAGTGGAAAGGTTTAGGAGCAACAACGGCTCAGAGCAAAGTGGTAGGACACACAAGCTCACAGAACGGGACCGCAATTCTGAAGAGCGTAGCCCTTAAAAATCCTCTCTCCTCAGTTGCAACACTCACTACAGAGTTCCGAACTGCATCTGACAGCACAACGTCAGCACAATAACTGTTCATCGGGAGCTTCATGGGTTTCCATGGCATAGCAGCCGCACACAAGCCTAAGATCACCATGCACAATGCCAAGCGTTGGCTGGAGTAAAGCTCGGCCTCTGGAGCAGTGGAAACGTGTTCTCTGGAGTGATGAATCTTGGTTCACCATCTGGCAGTCTGACGGACAAATCTGGGTTTGGCGGATGTCAGGAGAATACTACCTGCCTCAATGCATAGTGCCAACGGTAAAGTTTGGTGGAGTAGGAATAATGGTCTGGGGCTGTTTTTCATGGTCCCTTAGTTTTGGTGAAGAGAAATATTAACACTACAGCATACAAACAATCCAAGATGGTGTAGCAGTGCAGACGTGGTTTGTCGTCCTCTCGTTTACTTTTTGCATTTTTCGTCTTTTTTGTATATATTTAAATTTATTTTCAATCTCTTTTCCATTTTTAAATTAAATATACCTTCCGGTAACCCGCCTCACCCAATGTGATACGGATCCGCTATTTTGTTTAGACCTTATAGCCAGAACCTCCATCAGTAGCTAACCATCAGAAGCTAACCAGCTAATTAGCTACTAGCTATTTAGTCATTGTTAGCCACTGCTAGCGGCCCTTACCTTCTGCACAGACACCAGCCATTTTTCTTTTGCCTGGATAATACCCAGCATAACCCAGCATAACTAGCCCGTCCAGAGATGCAACCTCTCTTATCATCACTCAGTGCCTGGGCTTACCTCCACTGTACCCGTACCCCACCATACCCCTGTCTGTACATTATGCCCTGAATCTATTCTACCGCACCCAGAAATCTGCTCCTTTTATTCTCTGTCCCCAACGCTCTAGACAGCCAGTTTTGGTAGCCTTCAGCTATACCCTCACCCTACTCCTACTCCTCCTCTGTTCCTCGGGTGATGTGGAGGTTAACCCAGGCCCTGCGTGTCCCCAGGCACTCTCATTTGTTGACTTCTGTAACCGTAAAAGCCTTGGTTTCATGCATGTTAACATCAGAAGCCTCCTCCCTAAGTTGGTTTCACTCACTGCTTTAGCACACTCCGCCAACCCTGATGTCCTAGCCGTGTCTGAATCCTGGTTTAGGAAGGCCACCAAAAATTCAGAGATTTCCATAGCCAACTACAACATTTTCCGTCAAGATAGAACTGCCAAAGGGGGAGGAGTTGCAATCTACTCCAGAGATAGCCTGCAGAGTTCTGTCATACTTTCCAGGTCTATACCCAAACAGTTTGAGCTTCTAATTAAAAAAATGTATCTCCCCAGAAATAAGTCTCTCAATGTTTCCGCCTGTTATAGACCCCCCTCAGCTCCCAGCTGTGCCCTGGACACCATATGTGAATTGATTGCCCCCCCCCCCCCCCCCCCCCCCCCCCATCTATCTTCAGAGTTCGTTCTGTTAGGTGAACTAAACTGGGATATGCTTAACACCCCGGCAGTCCTACAATCTAAGCTAGATGCCCTCAATTTCACACAAATTATCAAGGAACCCACCAGGTACAACCCTAAATCCGTGGGCACCCTCATAGATATTATCCTGACCAACTTGCCCTCCAAATACACCTCTGATGTTTTCAATCAGGATCTCAGCGATCACTGCCTCATTGCCTGCATCAGCTATGGGTCCACGGTCAAACGACCACCCCTCATCACTGTCAAACGCTCCCTAAAACACTTCTGCGATCAGGCCTTTCTAATCGACCTGGCCCGGGTATCCTGGAAGGATATTGATCTCATCCCGTCAGTAGAGGATGCCTGGTCGTTCTTTAAAAGAAATTTCCTCACCATCTTAAATAAGCATGCCCCTTTCAAAAAATGTAGAACTAAGAACAGATATTGTCCTTGGTTCACTCCAGACCTGACGGCCTTCGACCAGCACAAAAACATCCTGTGGAGGACTACACTAGCAACGAATAGTCCCTGCGATATTCAACTTTTCAGGGAAGTCAGGAACCAATATAAGCAGTCAGTCAGGAAAGCAAAGGCTAGCTTTTTCAAAAAGAAATTTGTATCCTGTAGCTCTAACTCCAAAAAGTTTTGGGACACTGTAAAGTCCATGGAGAATAAGAGCACCTCCTCCCAGCTGCCCACTGCACTGAGGCTAGGTAACACAGTCACCACCAATAAATCCACGATAATCGAGAATTTCAATAAGCATTTCTCTACGGCTGGCCATGCTTTCCTTCTGGCTACCCCAACCCTGGGCAACAGCTCCGCACCCCCCGCAGCTACTTGCCCGAGCCTCCCCAGCTTTGCCTTCATCCAAATCCAGATAGCAGATGTTCTGAAAGAGCTGCAAAACCTGGACCCGTACAATTCACCTGGGCCAGAAAATCTGGACCCTCTCTTTCTAAAATTATCCGCCGCCATTATTGCAACCCCTATTACCAGTCTGTTCAACCTCTCTTTCGTATCGTCCAAGATTCTAAAGATTGGAAAGCTGCCGCCCGCGGTCATCCCCCTCTTCCTAGGGGGTGACACTCTAGACCCGAACTGTTATAGACCTATATCCATCCTGCTCTGCCTTTCTAAAGTCTAGTTAATAAATAGATCACTGACCATTTCGAATCCCACCGCACCTTCTCCGCTGTGCAATCAGGTTTTCGAGCTGGTCACGGGTGCACCTTAGCCACGCTCAAGATACTAAACTATATCATAGATCATACATTGATTAAAAAAACAATACTGTGGAGCCAATTTCATCGACCTGGCCAAGGCTTTCGCCTCTGTCAATCACCGTATTCTTATCGGCAGACTCAACAGCCTTGGTTCCTCAAATGACTGCTTCGCCTGGTTCACCAACTACTTCTCAGGCAGAGTTCAGTGTGTCAAATCAGAGGGCCTGTTGTCTGGACCTCTGGCAGTCTCTATGGGGGTACCACAGGGTTCAATTCTCGGGCCGACTCTTTTCTCTGAATGTATATACGATGTCGCTCTTACTGCGGGTGATTCCCTGATCCACCTCTACGCAGACGACACCATTCTGTATACCTCTGGCCCTTCTTTGGACACTGTGTTAACTAACCTCTAACCTCTAAACAAGCTTCAATGCCATACAACACTCCTTCTGTGGCCTCCAACTGCTCTTAAACGCTAGTAAAACCAAATGCATGCTTTTAATCGATCGCTGCCCGCACCCGCCCAAATAGCATCACTACTCTGGACGGTTCTGACTTAGAATATGTGGAAAACTACAAATACCTAGGTGTCTGGTTAGACTGTAAACTCTCCTTCCAGACTCACATTAAACATCTCCAATCCAAAATTAAATCTAGAATCGGTTTTGTATTTCGCAACAAAGCCTCTTTCACTCACGTCGCCAAACATACCCTCGTAAAACTGACTATCCTATCAATCCTCGACTTCGGCGATGTCATTTACAAAATAGCTTCCAATACTCTACTCAGAAAACTGGATGCAGTCTATCACAGTGCCATCCGTTTTGTCACCAAAGACCCTTATACCACCCACTACTGCGACCTGTATGCTCTAGTCAGCTGGCCCTCACTACATATTCATCGCCAGCCCCACTGGCTTCAGGTTTATCTATAAGTCTATGCTAGGTAAATCTCTGCCTTATCTCAGGATACTGGTCACGATAACAACACCCACCCGTAGCACGCGCTCCAGCAGGTATATCTCACTGGTCCACCCCCAAGCCAACACCTCTTTGGCCGCCTTAACTTCCAGTTCTCTGCTGCCAATGACTGGAATGAATTGCAAAAATCGTTGAACCTGGAGACTTAAATTTCCCTCACTAACTTTTAACATCAGCTATCTGAGCAGGTGTGGTGGTTTGTTGAGATGGGTGTGGAAGAACTTGACTGGCCTGCACAGAGCCCTGACCTCAACCCCATCAAACACCTTTGGGATGAATTGGAATGTCAACTACGAGCCAGGCCTAATCGCCCAACATCAGTGCCCGACCTCCCTAATGCGCTTGTGGTTAAATGGAAGCAAGTCCCCGCAGCAATGTTCCAACATCTAGTGGAAAGCCTTCCCAGAAGAGTGGCGGCTGTTATAGCAGCAATGGGGGGACCAACTCCATATTAATGCCCATAATTTTGGAATGAGATGTTCCACAAGCAGGTGTCCACATACCAATGGTCATGTAGTGTATATCATAATATCACGATATCGCCACAATATATCATTCTATCATGAGATCTCTACAATATACTGTATCATATTATCTCAAAGAAACCTTAATATCAATCAATCAATTACTCAATCAATCATAATATAGTCATAATATATTCGTCCCTCACCTCTGAGAACCTCTGGACATCCTGTGTGAGGGTCCCCACACGGCTCCAGTGGTAGAAGTTGAGGAACTTGACCACTGCTGGGTTCACTGCGTTGTCTGACGGAACCGTCCGGAAGAAGTTGGGGTACTTCTTCTTGTCGGCCAGAACCGGGGTTGTTGCCGCAAAGGAGAGCTGGAAAGAAAAGGAAAGGTACAGAATAGTACATTTCTGACCACTAAACGTTGGCTACATTCAGACTGATTCTGGTGTTCTGAAAGTAGGAGTTCAAGCCCAGAGATCTGAGCTTTAGACAGAGGCCTTAAATCGCTATCTGAGATCTGAGCTTTAGAAAGAGGCCTTAAATCACCATCTGAGATCTGAGTTTTAGACAGAGGCCTTAAATCACCATCAGAGATCTGAGCTTTAGACAGAGGCCTTAAATCACCATCTGAGATCTGAGCTTTAGACAGAGGCCTTAAATCGCTATCTGAGATCTGAGCTTTAGACAGAGGCCTTAAATCACCATCTGAGATCTGAGCTTTAGACAGAGGCCTTAAATCACCATCTGAGATCTGAGCTTTAGACAGAGGCCTTAAATCACCATCTGAGATCTGAGCTCTAGACAGAGGCCTTAAATCACCATCTGAGATCTGAGCTTTAGACAGAGGCCTTAAATCACCATCTGAGATCTGAGCTTTAGACAGAGGCCTTAAATCACCATCTGAGATCTGAGCTCTAGACAGAGGCCTTAAATCACCATCTGAGATCTGAGCTCTAGACAGAGGCCTTAAATCACCATCTGAGATCTGAGCTCTAGACAGAGGCCTTCGATCGCCATCTGAGATCTGAGCTCTAGACAGAGGCCTTCGATCGCCATCTGAGATCTGAGCTCTAGACAGAGGCCTTCGATCGCCATCTGAGATCTGAGCTCTAGACAGAGGCCTTCGATCGCCATCTGAGGGATTAAGCCATGGCAACTAGGGCAGTCTCAGTGTGTCAGTCGCACGCACGGACGCATGCACGCACACGCACGCCAGATACATACACACACGCCGGGAGGACAGACACACACACACACACTCTCTATCTAGTCTGGGAGTCCATCTAGTCTGAACAAATTAACACTCTCACACGTCTGTGGAAACATCAGGGAAGCTCACACCTTCAGAGTGCCCACAGTAACAGGAGCTGTAATTGTTTGGTGGGAGTGACAGCTGGGATGGACGACATTAACTGACTGACTGACTGACTGACGTGTGTGTTTGTGTTTGTGTTTGTGTATTCATGAAAGATTCTGAGACTAAGGTCAAGTTAAAAGTATTCCTCTCTAACAATCGTTTACATGGGTTCTGTTTGGTTCCGTTTCCATTCATTTTCTTTGCACAGAAAAGTTGATACAAATTTGCTGTGTCATTTTTAAATACACCTCGCATATTCAGTTCAAATACTGCACCATAAGCAGGTTTAAATTAATTCAGGTTTCCCCCAAAAATTGCTGAACTTTAAAAGAGATACCTTTTTCAGGAAATTACTGCTTTCAAGATTTCAAACAGCAAGGACTGCATTTTATGTAGCAAGCACTAGCTCTGAATACAACACACTAGGCTACTTTCGTCTGTGGAAACATATTCTGAAGTCATGTTTTTCCAGGTACAAGTTGAAAACCAAATCATTGAGTGAACATGGAGACATTCACTGCTATGGAATGTACAACATTTTCACACATCAATGTGTCCTCTCCCTTTGACCAATAGTAGGCCTACAGTATCTTCCACAGTATCTGTCCCTACACTACTCTGGCATTGGAAGGTTCTCTGGCTCTGCTAGTGGGAGGGAGACGAGAGAGAGAGAAACAACTGTCTGTCTGTCTGTCTGTCTGTCTGTCTGTCTGTCTGTCTGTCTGTCTGTCTCTCTTTCTCTCTCTCTCTCTCTCTCTACTAACTGACAGCCAGCAAACACGAGATGAGAAAGATACCACCGCACTGTCTCATGTATACTGAAAAAGTAGCGAGCTCTTGACAAAGACATCATTGCAAAGTTAAAACTAGAATTTGGAAAGGTTCACCTTACGTAAATGTTCACCTTACAGTTTGACAAAGAATATTGTGTAGTTGTTTTAAAGGCTTTGTGAAGCCATATACATGAGGGGCGACAGTAAAGTGTTAACAATCATATCGCAGAAAGATAACGTTGAATGGGAGACTTTGGCTTTGCAGAAATTTAGCCTAGTCCTGCCAAATCCGGAATGGTTGCCTCGGTTCCATTAGCATGTTTCGCTAGCTGAGAGAAGAAAACTCGTTGCACTCCAATTTCAATGTGTCCAATCTCTCATTAAATGAATGACTGATATGAATCAACGCAGGGTTAATTACTGAGCAGAAAGAAATTAAGCAGACACACTGATTCATGATAGCGATCAAAAGGAGGATATTATCGTTCTGATTGAGGCTAGGGGTGTGTGTGTGTGATTGCGTGCATATTTCTTGGAAGCAGGTTTAAGATGAGAGAAGCTAGTCATAGCACCTCCACTCTGGGGTGCTTTGCCGTGATCTTCAAAAGCCAGCCAAGACCAATCAAGAATAATCTTTTTACTATTTTCAAACATGTATTCTTGTATTATCTCAACTCATATTGATGTCATACAGTATGTACAGTTAGTATATCATTTTGTGGGGAATGTGGTTAATACATTTGATTAATATAGCTTTCATGTTAATTATTTTCTCTACACTGAGAATACATTTCACCATGTACTCCTTATAGTAAACCTCATAAATGGAGATTGATAGAGTCCATATGTTGAACCGATGTCAGTCAAACATTTACCAACAACATTCAGCAAATCTACAGCAAACCTCCACCGGCCCATCATGCCTCAGTATTATCCACTCTCTAGAACCCATTTCCTTTGGGCTCCCTGTTGTTTCCCAAACCATCAGTTGAGGACCCTGGAACAACACACGGATTACAAGCGTCAATTAAGGAGAGAGGAGACCCTTTATTTCAGTACCAGTGCTAAATCCAAAATCACCCACCAGTTTTAAAAGGGCTTTACTGGGTCTTTCCGCTGTAGTTTTAATCTCCGTTTAGCTACGGCTGTTTTCTACACCCACACCGGGAGAAGCTCCCATGGGTCTCCAATGAGAACCAGTGATTTTTTGCCCAAACACATTGATTGGGTTGAAGCCTCCTGTGATAGCCCGGGGAGAAAGGGGAAAGGGTGGTCAGGAGAGTTGCTGTGGTAATTATATACCTTGGGTAAACTACAGGAAAATCAGATACAAAACTATAAGCGCTTGATTGAAACCCACATATGGGTATAACGTAGTATGATCACAGAATGACTATTGTAAAACACCTATTACTATTACTACTACTACTACTACTACAACCACTTCTGCTAGCACTACCATACTATTACCACTACTACTACTACTACTACAACCACTACTGCTAGCACTACCACTACTATCACCACTACTACTACTACTACTTCTACTACTTTTTAATGATCAATTGTATTTACTACTACTACTACTACTACTACTATTACTACTACTAGTAGTACTACTACTATTGTTGCTACAACTATTACTGCCACTGCTGCTGCTACTGCTATTACTACTACTACTACTACTATGATGAATATTACTGCTAATACAACTACTACTACCACTACTACCACTACTACTTCTATTACTACTAGTACTACTACTACCACAACGACGGAAACTATAACTACTACTACCACTGCTAATACAACTACAACTAAGACTATTACTACTGCTACTACTGCTACTGCTGCTAGTACTACTACTACTGCTGCTACTACTACTACTACTACTACTGCTGCTGGTGCTGCTACGCTGCTACTACTACTACTACTATAATGCTGCTACTACTACTACTACTACTTCTGCTGCTGCTGCTACTACTACTAGCACTAGTAATGCTGCTGCTGCTGCTGCTGCTACTGCTACTGCTACTACTACTACTTCTACTATTACTACTACTACCGCTAATACAAATACAGTTGAAGTCAGAAGTTTACATACACCTTAACCAAATACATTTAAACTCCGTTTTTCACAATTCCTGACATTTAATCCACGTAAAAATTCCCTGTCTTAGGTCAGTTAGGATCACCACTTTATTTTAAGAATGTGAAATGTCAGAATAATAGCAGAGAGAATGATTTATTTCAGATATTATTTATTTCATCACATTCCCAGTGGGTCAGAACTTTACATACACTCAATTAGTATTTGATAGCATTGCCTTTAAATCGTTTAACTTGGGTCAAATATTTTGGGTAGCCTTCCACAAGCTTCCCACAATAAGTTGGGTGAATTTTGTTCCATACCTCCTGACAGAGCTGGTGTAACTGAGTCAGGTTTGTAGGTCTCCTTGCTCGAACATGCTTTTTCAGTTCTGCCCACACATTTTCTTTAGGATTGAGGTCAGGGCTTTGTGACGGCCACTCCAATACCTTGACTTTGTTGTCCTTAAGCCATTTTGCCACAACTTTGGAAGTATGCTTGGGGTCATAGTGCATTTGGAAGACCCATTTGCGACCAAGCTTGAACTTCCTGACTGATGTCTTGAGATGTTGCTTCAATATATCCACATAATTTTCCTCCCTCATGATGGCATCTATTTTGTGAAGTACACCACTCCCTCCTGCAGCAAAGCACCCCCACAACATGATGCTGCCACCCCCGTGCTTCACGGTTGGGATGGTGTTCTTCGGCTTGCAAGCGTCCCCCTTTTTCCTCCAAACATAACGATGGTCATTATGGCAAACAGTTCTATTTTTGTTTCATCAGACCAGAGGACAATTCCCCAAAAAGTACGATCTTTGTCCCCATGTGCAGTTGCAAACCGTAGTCTGCCTTTTTGATGGCTGTTTTGGAGCAGTGGCTTCTTCCTTGCTGAGCGGCCTTTCAGGTTATGTCGATATAGGACTCGTTTTACTGTGGAAATAGATACTTTTGTACCTGTTTCCTCCAGCATCTTCACAAGGTCCTTTGCTGTTGTTCTGGGATTGATTTGCACTTTTCGCACCAAAGTACATTAATCTCTAGGAGACCGAAAGCGTCTCCTTCCTGACGGATGCGTGGTCCCATGGTGTTTATACTTGCGTACTATTGTTTGTACAGATGAACGTGGTACCTTCAGGCGTTTGGAAATTGTTACCAAGGATGAGCCATACTTGTAGAGGTCTATAATTTTTTTTCTGAGGTCTTGGCTGATTTCTTTTGATTTTCCCATAATGTCAAGCAAAGAGGCACTGAGTTTGAAGGTAGGCCTTGAAATACATCCACAGGTACACCTCCAATTTACTCAAATGATGTCAATTAGCCTATCAGAAGCTTCTAAAGCCATGACATAATTTTATGGAATTTTCCAAGCTGTGTAACGGCACAGTCAACTTCGTGTTTGTAAACTTCTGACCCACTGGAATTGTGATACAGTGAATTATAAGTAAAATAATCTGTCTGTAAACAATTGTTGGAAAAATGACTTGTGTCATACACAAAGTAGATGTCCTAACCGACTTGCCAAAACTATAATTTGTTAACAAGAAGTTTGTGGAGTGGTTGAAAAACGAGTTAACGACTCCAACCTAACTGTTCTACTACTACTACTACTGCAACTACTACTACTACTTCTACTACTTCTACAGTACTACTACCACTCATACTACCAACTAGTAGAATAAGAGGTGCAGTTAACAAAGACATTAAGTTCATAGTTCCATGGCTATGGGTTGAATTAAGTTCCACCCTGAGAGCCCATATCAGCCCAGCAGTTAGATTTTTGAAGGGAATTGCCGGTTATTGTTATTTTTCACATTGGTCTTGCACAGAGGTGTGACTCTAGGACCCCAGGTAAATGATCCTGTTTAGATTCAGGGCCAAGTGGTTATTATAGGTCACTAGCTGAGAAAATCTATTGTTGGATTTGAGGTAACAAGTCAAGGTTGCCTTTCTGTCTCCAAATCAATCTGAAGCTGCCAATGGTGCAGACGGTTTGGTGAGAAAGTCATCATGTGAAATTATCTCAAACACAGCTGACAAAATGGGTCAGTCTTTGACTAAATACAGTAGAGTGTTTTATTCATATGGAAGACTTAAAATAGCGCTATGATATCACATATCTGAGAGTGCTGTCTTACATAACAAGATTTAAAAAGGTCTATTCAAATGTAATGGCCCTCTTTGGTTCGCACACACACACGCAAGATTGACATTCTTTACAAGCCACCATAATGGAGCTGCAGGTAGCCCTCCTTTCCATCAACTCCTAGTAATCCCCTTTAACCCACGCACGCACGCACGCACGCACGCACGCACGCACGCACGCACGCACACACACACACACACACACACACACACACACACACACACACACACACACACACACACACACACACACACACACACACACACACACACAGCTCAGCAGGTAGATAGACAGGGCCACATGGACAACCTGTGTCTCCACTCTCCTCTCCATCAGGCTCCCAGTGCCAATGTTAATTAAAGCTGTAGAGATTGGGCCTCTGTCTGAGACTCCCCACCCACTGCAAGGTCACTGGGGCTTTGGTAATGAGGGTATCTCCCAAATGGCATCCTATTACTTATATAGTACACTACTTTTGACCAGGGCCCATAGGGAATAGGGTGCCATTTGGGACACTCTACACCTGGGGATTATTAGAACCACGGTAGTATTACAGAATGATGTATTTGAGAATATCTGTGTGAATTACTTAGTGATACGATTGCTGGGGAAATCTATTGAGACATGATTATAAATACAATGTGTAGTTTGAGAGAATATAAAGCCTGTTTGCTTTCTGTCTGTCTTCCATTTTGAATTATTCAACAGTTGAAATCAAGTTATGTGGATATAAGAGAATGACAGAGAAGAAGAGAAAAATGAAAATAATGAAAGCATATAAGAGAGAGGTTGATACTGCATATAGAAAAAGAGAGAAAGAGAGCTTAGATAGAAAGAAAGAGATAAACAGAGAGAGATCGATAAATGGTCCATTCTCATTCTCAGAGCATGCCTTCTCACTGAATGAAGTCTGCCGTATCAGATTATTTGAAACTTGACTGATCAGGTAATTGGAGCTGTCTCTGTGATCAGGTATGGGGGCTGTCTCTGTGATCAGGTAATAGGGGCTGTCTCTGTGATCAGGAATAGGGGCTGTCTCTGTGATCAGGTAATAGGGGCTGTCTCTGTGATCAGGTATAGGGGCTGTCTCTGTGATCAGGTAATAAGGGCTGTCTCTGTGATCAGGTAATAGGGTCTGTCTCTGTGATCAGGTATAGGGGCTGTCTCTGTGATCAGGTAATAAGGGCTGTCTCTGTGATCAGGTATAGGGGCTGTCTCCGTGATCAGGTAATAGGGGCTGTCTCTGTGATCAGGTAATAGGGGCTGTCTCTGTGATCAGGAATAGGGGCTGTCTCTGTGATCAGGTATAGGAGCTGTCTCTGTGATCAGGTATAGGAGCTGTCTCTGTGATCAGGTAATAGGGGCTGTCTCTGTGATCAGGTAACAGGGGCTGTCTCTGTGATCAGGTATAGTAGCTGTCTCTGTGATCAGGTATAGTAGCTGTCTCTGTGATCAGGAATAGGGGCTGTCTGTGATCAGGTATAGTAGCTGTCTCTGTGATCAGGTATAGGAGCTGTCTCTGTGATCAGGTAATAGGGGCTGTCTCTGTGATCAGGTAATAGGGGCTGTCTCTGTGATCAGGTATAGGGGCTGTCTCTGTGATCAGGTATAGGAGCTGTCTCTGTGATCATGAATAGGAGCTGTCTCTGTGATCAGGTATAGTAGCTGTCTCTGTGATCAGGAATAGGGGCTGTCTCTGTGATGAGGTATAGGAGCGGTCTCTGTGATCAGGTATAGGGAGTCAATAGATAAAGTCTCTAAGCCAATTGCACTGACTGAAGCCTGGCAGGGCCAGGTATTGAAAATGTTGCAGACTGTCTTCTTAGACTTAGGGTAAAGGTGTGTTATTGACTGTACGTTTGTTTATCCCATGTGTAACTCTGTGTTGTTGTTTGTGTCGCACCGCTTTGCTTTATCTTGGCCAGGTCGCAGTTGTAAATGAGAACATGTTCTCAAATGGCCTACCTGGTTAACCTGTTGAGGATGGGGGCGCTGTTGTGACTATTTATGCTAATCGTGTAATTTTTGAAACGGCTTCCCACAAAATCCTTGATCGTACAATATGCATATTATTATTATTATTGGATAGAAAACAGTCTGTAGTTTCTATAGGAGTTGAAGTTTTGTCTCTAAGTGGAACAGAGCCCATTCTACAGCAATTTCCCTGACATGGAGTCAGATTTCAGAAATTTTGGCCCCTGATCTGGAGTCAGTTAAAAGGGCACTGTTATTGCTATGAGTATACAGACACTGCTTACGTCTTCCCCTGGATGCCTTTACGTGATGACGATTTGAATGGGGTCGATTGCGCGTTCACAGGCACTATAAATTAAAAAACCCTGTAGCTAGCAAGTCTTTTCTTGGTGCGTAACGCGCGTGGAGGACACCGACCCGCTCCTGTTCCAAGCATTAGTGTTGGGAGTAATCTTTCTCCGGTCATGTTAAGACTCGTTATAGGAGTTAAAAACATCATAAGGTAGTTAATTTAAAGCGTTTTATAGCAATTTATATCCGTTTAGTGCGATTTTGGGACATTTATTTCTGAAACGCTCTGAATTGCTGGGCACGCTTCCAGTTCATCCCGAACGCAGTTGGCATTTCCACATGGCAAGAGGACAGCTTTCCACCAAAAGACGATTGGACCCAAGAAAGGATCCTTTGCCCAAGATACTGATGGAAGAACAGCTCAAAGTAGGACATTTTTATTATGATAAATCGTGTTTCTGTCGAAAAATATTAGTGGCTTAGGACGCCATGTTTTTTGACGTAGCTTCGCTTGGCGCAAACTGTATTGAAAAGTAAGGATAATTTAAAAAATGTAATTCCGCGATTGTATTAAGAATTAAATTGTCTATCAATCCCTGTCCACCCTATATTTTTTAGTCACGTTTATGAGTATTTATGTATAAGAGTAGATCACTGTCTAAGTGGCGCATGGACATTTTCTGACCAGCTGAGCTACATTTCACATTGTCTAACCATGATTTTGGTGGCTAAATATAAACATTTTCGATCAAACTCTATATGGATTGTGTAATATGATGTTACAGGAGTGTCATCTGAAGAATTCTGAGAAGGTTAGTGAAAAAATTAATATATTTTGGCGATGTTGACTTTTATCGCTCACTTTGGCTAGAATCAATGCTGGGCTGCTATGTGCTATGTGCTATGCTAATATAACGATTTATTGTGTTTTCGCTGTAAGACACTTAGAAAATCTGAAATATTGTCTGTATTCACAGGATCTGTGTCTTTCGATTCGTGTATGCTGTGTATTTTTACGAAATGTTTGATGATTAGTAAGTAGGTAAACACGTTGCTCTAAGTAGTTTTTCTATTCCATTTGTGACGGTGGGTGCAATTGTAACCTATGCCATCTACCTGAAATATGCACTTTTTTCTAACAAAACCTATCCCATACCATAAATATGTTATCAGACTGTCATCTGATGAGTTTTTTTCTTGGTTAGGGGCTATAAATATCTTAGTTTAGCCGAATTGGTGATAGCTACTGGTGTTGGTGTACAAATAAAAGATGGTGGATTATGCTAATGTGTTTTTAGGTAATAGATGTACATCTTTACATATTGTGTCTTCCCTGTAAAACATTTTAAAAATCGGACATGTTGGCTGGATTCACAAGATCTGTGTCTTTCATTAGCTGTATTGGACTTTAATGTGTGAAAGTTAAATATTTTAAAAAAAATTTTGGGGGGAATTTCGCGGCTCTGCCTTTTCAGTGGGGGGGGGGGGGGGGGGAGTGCCGCTAGCGGCACTCTCATCCTAGACAGGTTAAATAAAGTTGAAATAAAATAAAATATATATTTTTAAAAGGGACAGTTTTGACTAACAATGATCTTACCAAGTCAAGTCTCTTTGAGGAGGTAGAGAGCTAATTGCCTTGTATAAGGTGAGATAAAGGCTATTATTCTATCTGACATTAATGCTAAGATCGGTGTAATGTCCATAGAAACAACTAGATAAGGCATATGAATAACTTGCCTCTGCGGGGTTACTGCATAATCGTAGATCGTATTTACGTTTACAGTAGAGAAGTTTGCAACCTGTAAAAAGGTAAATTGATCCCACATGAATTAAAGGCGATGGACTCAGTAACCTTTGCCAATACAAGCAGTTAATAGGGAAGGCGTTTACAGATACAGGAGCCTGTAGCTAGCATGGATCAATGCTGAGAGGCGTGATCTGCTAGAGACTGCTACTGTTACAGAACTATGTGTGTGTGTTCCTTCTTTACATGGTATTTATGTGGGCTTAACACTAGAGCTGTCTGGCCTTTCAGCCTATAAGTACCTGCTAAAGAACGTTGACAACTTTGCAGGGAGTCCCATTTAGCATATGCATTAAGATGCATATCAACCCGCAGGTGCACAATCATAAGCACCAACACTTGATAAATGTGCATGAATAAATTGTAAAGGATGAGTTGCAGAAATAAATATTTGTGGAAATATATAAGATATAAAAACAATAGTTATTTGTTTAGATAGAGTCAAGGATATGTTTTGTATAATTCCACAAAGTCCTAGTGAAAAACGTAGGCCGATAGCCTATTTTAGTTCCCCTTACAATAAAAACACTACAGTGGAATACATTTGATCATCTGTACTTGTAAATTTGATTAGTAATAGAGTTATAGTACTACTTAAGTACTACAGTCTAGTCACAGTGTCTTTTTTGTTGTGTATTATTAGGGAACAGGTGTTTCTTTAGAAGAAGAAATTAAAAAGATAATAATAATAATAACATAACTGTAACGTCCTGACCAGAGTTCTTATGTGTTTTGCTTGTTTAGTGTTGGTCAGGATGTGAGCTGGGTGGGAATTCTATGTTGTGTGTCTAGTTCGTCTGTTTCTGTGTTCAGCCTAATATGGTTCTCAATCAGAGACAGCTGCCAATCGTTGTCCCTGATTGAGAATCATATATAGGTGGCTTGTTTTGTGTTGGGGATTGTGGGTGGTTGTTTCCTGTCTCTGTGTTTGTGTTCTGCACCAGATAGGACTGTCTCGGTTTTTTCACGTTTGTTGTTTTGTATTGTTGGAAGTGTTCACAGTTCATTATATTAAACATGTTGAACACTAACTGCGCTGCATTTTGGTCCTCTCCTTCATCCCAGGAAGAAAGCCGTGACAATAACCAGCTGGGTGCACAGGTGAAATGATTTGACGTATTCCTAAACAAAATCACAAGTTAATGAACAATTGTAAAGGATGAGTGAGAGCTGTGGTACATAGGGGAGAGGAAGAGCAGGACGCGCTGCTGCCTTGGCTGTTTCCTAGGCTGCATCCTTGGCTGCCTCCTTGGCTGCCTCCTTTGCTGTCTAATTGGCTGCATGCTTGGCGGCAGTAGCTTGTTTCTTGGCGTTCATGTGTTTCTCACGAAGCTCACATGCCAGATCCATGATGAAATCTCTCTTGCTGACTGTCTTGTCAAGGCAGTGCTTGTACAACAAGTGCATGTTGATAGCAGCCATGTCAAGCACGTTGTAGAACACCACAACAGGCCAGCGGAGAGTACTTGTCACGGTCGTCGTACGAACTGGAAATATACTCAGACCAACGAGCAGCGGGATTTGGGTTCCACATGTTTAATAAAGGAAACTCACAAAAACAATAAACAGCAAATGAAACGTGAAGCTCAAGCAGTGCTCACAGGCAACTACACAGAAACAAGATCCCACCAAAACCAGTGGGGAAATGGCTGCCTAAATATGATCCCCAATCAGACGATAAACAATCAACGATAAACAGCTGCCTCTGATTGGGAACCATACCAGGCCAACATAGAAATAAATGCACTAGATCACCCACCCTAGTCACACCCCGACCTAACCAAAATAGAGAATAAAAAGTCTCTCTATGGTCAGGGCGTGACAGTACTTCCTTTTACAGAGTACAGTCTTGTCATCTGGACATCCACACCAACCTATTGCAGAAAATAAAATTGAACAGAAAAGGTTCAAATTATATAGAATAATAACAATAATATTAACATAGTACAATGTAATAAAAGAAGATAATATTTGGTGAATGGCAGATGGAAAGGCTATGTGTATATGGCAGAGTGTTCTGCTTAATTTGTTCTTTCCCTATTCATATCATTCTAGTCTTCTTTGCCAGACTCCTGTCTCACCGTGGCAGTTGGGACCACCATCTCAGTTGGCCCTGTTCTGGTATTTCTCCGTCGAGGCTCAGGCATCGGAGACGGACGCTCGACTCAGACAAAGACTCTTCATCAGCAACGTCTCAACGTCGATTTCAAGCTCAATATCCGATCCTCCATCTGACTCCAGCTCATCTAAATTCTGCTGCATTCGTTTGGTCCAGCTTGCCATTGTGAACTACACACGTTGTATGTTGTACTCAGTGTCTGATATGACTCTCTGAGGGGAAATTATATATCCATTTACAGGCTTTCATAATAAAATAATTAGACCGCCCACAATTCTTCATCATCATTATACTATTGTTCTAAATTTAGTCATCCTCTTCACCCTCCTCCTCATCCTCATCATTCAGATCATTCAGGCAATTATCAGTTTCTATCTGGTTACTTTCGCCCATTCATCCATTGACGACATTCATTCAGTGCGGAGAGAGACGCGTTAGAGCCTGGGTACCAACGCCCTTTTGGCCCCTTCAGTTAGTAATAGCTGTTTAAAAAACTACTGAGCAATGTAGAATATACATATTTAGGAAAAGTCAGTGGCCTTTGGCCTATGGTGGTTCCCTTTTAATGAGGCATGACATGTGGAGTCTAAAGATAAATAGTCACGGAATCATAGTATTATACAGTTCTGTGTGTGTGTGTGTGTGTGTGTGTGTGTGTGTGTGTGTGTGTGTGTGTGTGTGTGTGTGTGTGTGTGTGTGTGTGTGTGTGTGTGTGTGTGTGTGTGTGTGTGTGTGTGTGTGTGTGTGTGTGTGTGTGTGTGTGTGTGTGTGTGTGTGTGTGTGCGTGCGTGTGTGTGTGTGTTCTTGCGCAAGTGCACACGCAACCTTTAATATTTTGTAATTGTGTCCAGTTAAAGAACATGAATGATATTTCAGATAAATACACTATTTCTTCAATACTTGGTACTACAACACAGGTTGCTTACCTCCAAACACTGATCAAGACCCTGGATCAAATATTGATTAGTCCATAAATTTGGTAGAACCACATAATCAATAACACAGATGGACACAAATCATTTAAAACAATGTTAAACACTCAAGATGATAGAATCCTCTTCAAACATCACTCTATTCAAAATGTGAATAACCACAAGATCTAAATGTAAAATGTAGCATTCCTATTGGCCAGGCATTAGGGAAGCATGAAGCTGCAAAGCTTTATGGGATATCGATTGGACATGATTAGTCATACTATCAACAAACTATCTGTTGATAAGCAACTGCTTGCTAAGGTTACAGTTAGGGTTAGGTTTAGAATAAGGGTTAGGGTAAGGGTTAAGTTCAGGGTTAGGATAAGGGTCAAGGTTTCAAGTTTCAAGTTGTATTAGTCATGTGTACGGGATACACATGGTATACACTGTCCAATGAAATGCTTACTTGCAGGTTCCTTCTTGACAATGCAACAATAATAAGAAATAATAAAATATAATATGAACATAAGGTAAATGGCTCAGTAGAATAGAATAAAGATTTTGGCATAAGTATAGGCATTAGGGTTAGGGTTAACATATAGTTAGTTGAAATGTTACTGATAGGTTGTACATGACACCATCCAATACGACACCATCCAATATGTGAGACCATTATTAGATGATACCTGGGACACCATGCAGTATGTGAGACCATTAATGGATGACATCTCAGACACCATGCAGTATGAGACTCTGATTGGATGACAGGTCAGACACACACCATGCAGTATCGAAGGCAGGGCCGTGCACAGACCTTAAGCTCATTTAAACCAATATTGCAAGCTCTGATATTGCTCAAATGTGGAATATAAATAGTAAATTGTCTGCCCTACATGCACAAACAAACAGCATTAGGATGTCTTACAGCCTTTTGGGAAAATAGACCTATAAACATACAGATACAATAGGCAGAAATATCAACTATTAATATTTATCACTTCTTGCTAGCTGTTCAATAGACAACTTTGTAAGTAGAATTTGCTCTCGTCAGTCCTATATGGTCCTGCCTGACATAAATACATACAGTAACATGTTGTGACTATTGTAATAGGCTCTAAGGCAAGTTGGCTCAGACACTGAAAACTGTCATTTTTTTCGTCAAAGATTCCTCTGTGATGTTTATATATGCAGCCCCTGCTCTTGCAAGGAGATTGTATTTTGGAGCATATGGATCCAAAATACAATATGGCTGCCACAATATCATTAAATGGTGGTTTAATCACCTGTACATGTACACAAGACATTTTTCAGATTTGTGTGTACTTCAACCATGTTAGGAATCCAATATGCCTTCCACAATTACACTCAAACACCTTTATCTGGATATATAAAATGGCAGCAGAACAGACTGCCTTCCATCGCAAAACCAATCATTCCAAGTCAAGAATGGCAAAACCAAGCATTCCAAGTCAAGAATGGTAAAACCAAGCATTCCAAGTCAAGAATGGCAAAACCAAGCATTCCAAGTCAAGAATGGTAAAACCAAGCATTCCAAGTCAAGAATGGCAAAACCAAGCATTCCAAGTCAAGAATGGCAAAACCAAGCATTCCAAGTCAAGAATGGCAACACCAAGCATTCCAAGTCAAGAATGGCAACACCAAGCATTCCAAGTCAAGAATGGCAACACCAAGCATTCCAAGTCAAGAATGGCAACACCAAGCATTCCAAGTCAAGAATGGCAACACCAAGCATTCCAAGTCAAGAATGGCAACACCAAGCATTCCAAGTCAAGAATGGCAACACCAAGCATTCCAAGTCAAGAATGGCAACACCAAGCATTCCAAGTCAAGAATGGCAACACCAAGCATTCCAAGTCAAGAATGGCAACACCAAGCATTCCAAGTCAAGAATGGCAACACCAAGCATTCCAAGTCAAGAATGGCAACACCAAGCATTCCAAGTCAAGAATGGCAACACCAAGCATTCCAAGTCAAGAATGGCAACACCAAGCATTCCAAGTCACGATTATCTGAGGATCAATGGGAGGCTCCAACGAAAGGAAAGAGAATCCAACCCTGTATTCTGACACCCTCTCCCTAGCTCTTCCACTGGGCACAGACGTCAGTTCAACATTAAGTTTTGATTCAAATTTGGTTCAGTTGTCAACTAACTTGATTTGAACGTGAAATCAACAAAACATTTCACCATGTTATTGGATTTAGATTAAAAGTAGGTGAAAAAATATGAAATGACCTGTTGCAAATGAGTAGAAACAACATTGATTCAACCAGTCTGGGCTACAACTTTCCCCCATTTTGGTTTAACTTGCACCTCCAGGATTGGGCTCTTAAGACACCTCCTTATCATTTAGAAGTAAAAACTCCACAACTGGGCATTGGAAAGATCTAAGGGGAGGTCTATTTGTGACAACCGTTTCCCAGACTCTCCTTGACAACCTGACAACCAACCATTCCACTGCTGGAGTATCCCCAGTGTCATTCAGGCTAGGATAACATTCCAGTTAGTCAATAAGTCTCTTTAGCATGCAAGCTGCATCTGTTGGCTGCCTATCCCAAACTGTAGTCATACAGGAAGAATGCCCTTGTCACTGTAGCTTGCCCAGAAGGACCAGTTAGCTGTGCAAGCTTGTCAGGCCCCAGAACTACAATCACCACTGGCTGCTTGTCAGGCCCCAGAACTACAACCACCACTGGCTGCTTGTCAGGCCCCAGAACTACAACCACCACTGGCTGCTTGTCAGGCCCCAGAACTACAACCACCACTGGCTGCTTGTCAGGCCCCAGAACTACAACCACCACTGGCTGCTTGTCAGGCCCCAGAACTACAACCACCACTGGCTGCTGGTCAGGCCCCAGAACTACAACCACCCCTGGCTGCTTGTCAGGCCCCAGAACTACAATCACCACTGGCTGCTTGTCAGGCCCCAGAACTACAATCACCACTGGCTGCTTGTCAGGCCCCAGAACTACAACCACCACTGGCTGCTGGTCAGGCCCCAGAACTACAACCACCACTGGCTGCTTGTCAGGCCCCAGAACTACAACCACCACTGGCTGCTTGTCAGGCCCCAGAACTACAACCACCACTGGCTGCTTGTCAGGCCCCAGAACTACAACTACCACTGTCTACTGGTCAGGCCCCAGAACTACAACCACCACTGGCTGCTAGTCAGGCCCCAGAACTACAACCACCACTGGCTGCTTGTCAGGCCCCAGAACTACAACCACCACTGGCTGCTTGTCAGGCCCCAGAACTACAACCACCATTGGCTGCTAGTCAGGCCCCAGAACTACAACCACCACTGGCTGCTAGTCAGGCCCCAGAACTACAACCACCACTGGCTGCTTGTCAGGCACCAGAACTACAACCACCACTGGCTGCTTGTCAGGCCCCAGAACTACAACCACCACTGGCTGCTTGTCAGGCCCCAGAACTACAACCACCACTGGCTGCTTGTCAGACCCCAGAACTACAACTACCACTGTCTACTGGTCAGGCCCCAGAACTACATCCACCACTGGCTGCTTGTCAGGCCCCAGAACTACAACCACCACTGGCTGCTTGTCAGGCCCCAGAACTACAACCACCACTGGCTGCTTGTCAGGCCCCAGAACTACAACCACCACTGGCTGCTTGTCAGGCCCCAGAACTACAACCACCACTGGCTGCTTGTCAGGCCCCAGAACTACAACCACCACTGGCTGCTTGTCAGGCCCCAGAACTACAACCACTACTGGCTGCTTGTCAGGCCCCAGAACTAAAACCACCACTGGCTGCTTTGTTTCTTTACCCGGTTAGGAGACACATGTCCTGGTCAGCTCAAAGACGTTGAATCAATCTTGCACACTTAGTTTTAGTGGGGAAAAGAGGACTGTACATATACACTACCAGAGTAGCTGACTGTTGTATTAAGGTTGCTTTCCTGTAAATGTGTTTTAAGCTGCTGTGTGCATGTCTTGTGAAAGGCTTGTTATTATTGTTGATATGCTGTAATTGTGCGAATGAGATTAAACCATGAACACACAAGGTTAAAAGAAAAAAGACAGAATAACACAATACAAAATTAACAAGGGCTACTTACAGTTGAAGTCAGAAGTTCACATACACCTTAGCCAAATACATTTAAACTCCGTTTTTCACAATTCCTGACATTTAATCCTAGTAAAAATGCCCTGTCTTAGGTCAGTTAGGATCACCACTTTATTTTAAGAATGTGAAATGTTAGAATAATAGCAGAGAGAATGATTTATTTCAGAATGTATTTCTTTCATCACATTCCCAGTGGGTCAGAAGTTTACATACACTCAATTAGTATTTGGTAGCATTGCCTTTAAATTGTTTAACTTGGGTCAAAAGATTTGGGTAGCCTTCCACAAGCTTCCCACAATACATTTTGGCCCATTCCTCCTGACAGAGCTGGTATAATTGAGTCAGGTTTGTAGGCCTCCTTGCTCGCACACGCTTTTTCAGTTCTGCCCACACATTTTCTATATGATTGAGGTCAGGGCTTTGTGGTGGCCAATCCAATACCTTGACTTTGTTGTCCTTAAGCCATAGTATATCACCCACATACTGTCCACAGCTATATGGCTCATTAACACCATATCACCCACATACTGTCCACAGCTACATGGCTCATTAACACCATATCACCAATACACTGTCCACAGCTATATGGCTCATTAACACCATATCACTCATATACTGTCCACAGCTACATGGCTCATTAACACCATATCACCCATATACTGTCCACAGCTACATGGCTCATTAACACCATATCACCCATATACTGTCCACAGCTACATGGCTCATTAACACCATATCACTCATATACTGTCCACAGCTATATGGCTCATTAACACCATATCACCCATATACTGTCCACAGCTATATGGCTCATTAACACCATATCACCCATATACTGTCCACAGCTATATGGCTCATTAACACCATATCACTCATATACTGTCCACAGCTATATGGCTCATTAACACCATATCACCCATATACTGTCCACAGCTACATGGCTCATTAACACCATATCACCCATATACTGTCCACAGCTACATGGCTCATTAACACCATATCACCCATATACTGTCCACAGCTACATGGCTCATTAACACCATATCACTCATATACTGTCCACAGCTACATGGCTCATTAACACCATATCACCAATACACTGTCCACAGCTATATGGCTCATTAACACCATATCACCAACATACTGTCCACAGCTATATGGCTCATTAACACCATATCACCAATACACTGTCCACAGCTATATGGCTCATTAACACCATATCACCAACATACTGTCCACAGCTATATGGCTCATTAACACCATATCACCCACATACTGTCCACAGCTATATGGCTCATTAACACCATATCACCAATACACTGTCCACAGCTATATGGCTCATTAACACCATATCACCAACATACTGTCCACAGCTATATGGCTCATTAACACCATATCACCCACATACTGTCCACAGCTATATGGCTCATTAACACCATATCACCCATATACTGTCCACAGCTATATGGCTCATTACACAATGGTTGCATCCCAAATGACACCCTATTCACTATGAAGTGCGCTACTTTTGACCAGGGTCAAGAGGGGCTAGCCACAGCTAGGGCTCATTAACACCATACCACCCATAACACTGGAGATATACGAGAGATGGGGGATAGATATGAGAGATGGGGAGAGATACAAGAGATGGGTGAGAGATATGAGAGATGGGGGAGAGCTACGAGAGATAGGGGAAAGATATGAGAGATATGAGAGATGGGGAGAGATATGAGAAATAGGGGAGAGATACGAGAGACGGCTGAGAGATATGAGAGATGGGTGAGAGATATGAGAGATGGGGGAGAGATAAGAGAGATGTGTGAGAGATATGAGAGATGGGGGAGAGATACGAGAGATATGATATATGGGGGAGAGATATGAGAGATGGGTGAGAGATATGAGAGATGGGGGAGAGATAAGAGAGATGTGTGAGAGATATGAGAGATGGGGGAGAGATACGAGAGATATGAGAGATGGGGGAGAGATATGAGAGATGGGGGAGAGATATGAGAGATAAGGGAGAGATACGAGAGATAAGGGAGAGATACGAGAGATGGGTGAGAGATATGAGAGATGGGGGAGAGATACGAGAGATGGGTGAGAGATATGAGAGATGGGGGAGAGATACGAGAGATGGGGAAAGATACGAGAGACGGAGTAGATATATGAGAGATCGGGGAGAGATGAAGGAGAGATATGAGAGATGGGGAAGAGATATGAGAGATGGGGGAAAGATACGATGGGGGAAAGATATGAGAGATGGGGAAGAGATATGAGAGATGGGGGAGAGATATGATAGATGGGGGAGAGATATGAGCGATGCGAGAAGGAGGAGAGATATGAGAGATGAGGGAGCGATACGAGAGATCGGGGAGAGATATGAGAGATGGGGGAGAGATATGAGAGATGGGGGAGAGATATGATATATGGGGGAGAGATATGAGAGATGGGGGAGAGATATGAGAGATGGGGAGAGATATGCGAGATCGGGGAGAGATATGATAGATGGGGGAGAGATATGAGAGATGGGGGAGAGATATGAGAGATGGGGGAGAGATATGAGAGATCGGGGAGAGATATGATAGATGGGGGAGAGATATGAGAGATGGGGGAGAGATATGATAGATGGGGAGAGATATGAGAGATGGGGAGAGATATGCGAGATCGGGGAGAGATATGATAGATGGGGGAGAGATATGAGAGATGGGGGAGAGATATGAGAGATGGGGGAGAGATATGAGAGATCGGGGAGAGATATGATAGATGGGGGAGAGATATGAGAGATGGGGGAGAGATATGAGAGATGGGGAGAGATATGCGAGATCGGGGAGAGATATGTTATATGGGGGAGAGATATGAGAGATGGGGGAGAGATATGAGATATGGGGGAGAGATATGAGAGATCGGGGAGAGATATGATAGATGGGGGAGAGATATGAGAGATGGGGAAGAGATATGAGAGATGGGGAAGAGATATGAGAGATGGGGGAGAGATATGAGAGATGGGGGAGAGATATGCGAGATCGGGGAGAGATATGATAGATGGGGGAGAGATATGAGAGATGGGGAAGAGATATGAGAGATGGGGAAGAGATATGAGAGATGGGGGAGAGATATGAGAGATGGGGGAGAGATATGAGAGATGGGGGAGAGATATGATAGATGAGGGAGCGATACGAGAGATCGGGGAGAGATATGAGAGATGGGGAGAGATATGATAGATGAGGGAGAGATATGAGAGATGGGGGAGAGATATGAGAGATGGGGAGGGATATGAGAGATGGGGGAGAGATATGAGAGATGGGGAGAGATATGATAGATGAGGGAGAGATATGAGAGATGGGGAGGGATATGAGAGATGGGGAGAGATATGATAGATGAGGGAGAGATATGAGAGATGGGGGAGAGATATGATAGATGAGGGAGAGATATGAGAGATGGGGAGGGATATGAGAGATGGGGAGAGATATGATAGATGAGGGGGAGATATGAGAGATGGGGGAGAGATATGAGAGATGGGGAGGGATATGAGAGATGGGGGAGAGATATGAGAGATGGGGGAGAGATATGAGAGATGGGGGAGAGATATGAGAGATGGGGGAGAGATATGATATATGGGGGAGAGATATGAGAGATGGGGGAGAGATATGAGAGATGGGGGAGAGATATGAGAGATGGGGGAGAGATATGAGAGATGGGGGAGAGAGATGAGAGATGGGGGAGAGATATGAGAGATGGGGGAGAGAGATGAGAGATGGGGGAGAGATATGAGAGATGGGGGAGAGATATGAGAGATGGGGAGGGATATGAGAGATGGGGGAGTGATATGAGAGATGGGGGAGAGATATGAGAGATGGGGGAGAGATATGATATATGGGGGAGAGATCTGAGAGATGGGGGAGAGATATGAGAGATGGGGGAGAGATATGAGAGATGGGGGAGAGATATGAGAGACGGGGGAGAGATATGAGAGATGGGGGAGAGATATGAGAGACGGGGGAGAGATATGAGAGATGGGGAGAGATATGAGAGATGGGGGAGAGATATGAGAGATGGGGACAGATATGCGAGATGGGGGAGAGATATGAGAGATGGGGGAGAGATATGAGAGATGGGGGAGAGATATGAGAGATGGGGACAGATATTTGAGATGGGGAAGAGATGAGAGATGGGGAGAGAGGGGAGAGATACTAGAGGTGGGGGAGAGATAGGAGAGATGGGGGAGAGATATGAGAGATTGGGGAGAGATATGAGAGATGGGGAGGGATATGAGAGATGGGGGAGAGATAGGAGAGATGGGGGAGAGATATGAGAGATGGGGGAGAGATATGATATATGGGGGAGAGATATGAGAGATGGGGGAGAGATATGAGAGATGGGGGAGAGATATGAGAGATGGGGAGAGATATGAGATGGGGGAGAGATATGAGAGATGGGGGAGAGATATGAGAGACGGGGGAGAGATATGAGAGATGGGGTGAGAGATATGAGAGATGGGGGAGAGATATGAGAGATGGGGGAGAGATATAATAGATGGGGGAGAGATATGAGAGATGGGGGAGAGATATGAGAGATGGGGACAGATATGCGAGATGGGGGAGAGATATGAGAGATGGGGGAGAGATATGAGAGATGGGGGAGAGATATGAGAGATGGGGGAGAGATATGAGAGATGGGGACAGATATGCGAGATGGGGAAGAGATGAGAGATGGGGGAGAGATATGAGAGATGGGGGAGAGATATGAGAGATGGGGGAGAGATATGAGAGATGGGGGAGAGATATGAGAGATGGGGACAGATATGCGAGATGGGGAAGAGATGAGAGATGGGGAGAGAGGGGAGAGATACTAGAGGTGGGGGAGAGATAGGAGAGATGGGGGAGAGATACAATGAGATTGACTGTTTATCGCATGTATTTTAGTCCTAGGTTGATAATCAAATATCTGCATTGGCAACCATACATGACCAACTGTAGTAGTAGTTCATTTCATTCATCCTTTCACTTGATTTACTTAGTCAGGACAGTCCACTCAGTAACTCAGCAGTAGCTTGAGACAGCCCATTGTTCATGCATCTGTCTCCTTTCCCCTATTCAATAGTACCTTAGACTGACGTGATCAAACTCACTGCAGAAATGGGGGAGAGATATGAGAGATGGGGACAGATATGCGAGATGGGGGAGAGATATGAGAGATGGGGGAGAGATATGAGAGATGGGGGAGAGATATGAGAGATGGGGGAGAGATATGAGAGATGGGGGAGAGATATGAGAGATGGGGGAGAGATATGAGAGATGGGGGAGAGATATGAGAGATGGGGACAGATATTTGAGATGGGGAAGAGATGAGAGATGGGGAGAGAGGGGAGAGATACTAGAGGTGGGGGAGAGATAGGAGAGATGGGGGAGAGATATGAGAGATTGGGGAGAGATATGAGAGATGGGGAGGGATATGAGAGATGGGGGAGAGATATGAGAGATGGGGGAGAGATATGAGAGATGGGGGAGAGATATGATATATGGGGGAGAGATATGAGAGATGGGGGAGAGATATGAGAGATGGGGGAGAGATATGAGAGATGGGGAGAGATATGAGAGACGGGGGAGAGATATGAGAGATGGGGGAGAGATATGAGAGACGGGGGAGAGATATGAGAGATGGGGACAGATATGCGAGATGGGGAAGAGATGAGAGATGGGGAGAGATATGAGAGATGGGGAAGAGATGAGAGATGGGGACAGATATGAGAGATGGGGAAGAGATGAGAGATGGGGAGAGAGGGGAGAGATACTAGAGGTGGGGGAGAGATAGGAGAGATGGGGGAGAGATATGAGAGATGGGGACAGATATGAGAGATGGGGAAGAGATGAGAGATGGGGAGAGAGGGGAGAGATACTAGAGGTGGGGGAGAGATAGGAGAGATGGGGGAGAGATACAATGAGATTGACTGTTTATCGCATGTATTTTAGTCCTAGGTTGATAATCAAATATCTGCATTGGCAACCATACATGACCAACTGTAGTAGTAGTTCATTTCATTCATCCTTTCACTTGATTTACTTAGTCAGGACAGTCCACTCAGTAACTCAGCAGTAGCTTGAGACAGCCCATTGTTCATGCATCTGTCTCCTTTCCCCTATTCAATAGTACCTTAGACTGACGTGATCAAACTCACTGCAGAAATGTGTGTGTGTACGTGCCTTGCCTGTTTATGTGTGTGGCCATACGTAAACTGAGTAAACCACACGTTAGAAACACATTCCTAATGTGTACTCCTATGCTTCCCACAGTTGTATCAAGTTGGCTGTCTGTTATTTGGGTGGTGGACCATTCTTGATACACACGGGAAACTGTTGCGCGTGAAAAACCCAGCACCGTTGCAGTCCTTAACACAAAACGGTGCGCCTGGAACCTACTACCATACCCTGTTCAAAGGCACTTAAATCTTTGACACACATACACAATCCATGTCTCAATTGTCTCAACGCTTCAGAATCCTTCTTTAACCTGTCTCCTCTCCTTCATCCACACAGATTGAAGTGGATTTAACAAGTGACATCAATGAGGGATCATAGCTTTCACCTGGATTCACCTGGTCAGTCTATGTCATGGAAAGAGTTCCTCATGTTTTGTACAGTCAGTATATGTGAGTCTTGTAGTATGATGCATCTCAGCATGTGTGAATATGGCAACACACTCTCCAATTATCTGAAGTCAACTGAAGCAACAAAACATGTTTAATCTTAAACTAACGTTAAACTGAGAAAATCTGAGAAAATCTGTTAATTCTAGTGCAATTTAACTCTGTGATGTGAATGATTATAGGGAGTCTTTGTACATCTCCGTTCACACACACACACACACACACACACACACACACACACACACACACACACACACACACACACACACACACACACACACACACACACACACACACACACACACAAATCCATTAGGATTCTCCATAGGGGAGCCTCCTCGCTGGGCTAGTACCATCTGCACCCACACACAGATATCACAATCGATTTCGCAAGGTATCTGCCTCACAGTTTTCTACATAGCTGGGAGCATTGAGGCGGAGGACAGGAGCGCATTAGAGGGTTGGGAATGGGCTCGGTATCTCTCTGCACCTGCAGGAGCGAGGGAACGAAAGGAGAGAGAGGAGTTAGAAAGGGGAAGTGGGGCAGAACCCCACCAGACGCAGGGGTACGGCTAGCCACAGGGAAACAAGATACTGATTGAGGACATTTAACCACAGTGATCTAGCTGGTTGTTTAGAGACAGTCCTGTCTAATAGTTTGAAGATGTAATCCAGAGACAAGTGTTTTCTCCATCTCTTTAGCTATCATACTCTAATTCCAGTGATTAGAAAAATAGCTTGTGTTTCTGCCATGTTCTTAATATGGGATGGAATTGAATAACACTGATGGGGAGAGGTTACATTTACTTGAAAGGTCCCTCTGTGAAGTTACATTATGGGTTTGTGAAGGGACACCGCAGAAAAGCTCTTAGTATCTGTAACTTCTCAGTGGCAAGACCTAAGGGCCAGTACTAACATTTCTAAACCTGTTTTTGCTTTGTCATTATGGGGCATTGTGTGTAGATTGATGAGGGAAAAAAAACAATTTAATCCATTTTACAATAAGGCTGTAATATAACAAAATGTGGAAAAATCAAAGGGTCGGAATACTTTCTGAATGCACTGTAGACAAATTGTACTTGAATATACCTTAATGCGACCTGTCACACCCTGGCCTTAGTTATCTTTGTTTCCTTTATTATGTTTGTTAGGTCAGGGTGTGACATGGGGAAGGTTTGTGTTTGGGTGGTTATATGGTTAAGGGGTTGTTGGGTTTTGTGTTTGTGGTTTTGTGTTGAGTGAGTATGTCTAGGTATGTCTATGGTTTAGTGAGGGTTTCTAGGTATGTCTATGGTTGCCTGAGTGGTTTCTCAATCAGAGACAGGTGTCTTTCATTTGTCTCTGATTGGGAGCCATATTTTAGGCGGCCATAGGCATCATGTGTTTGTTGGGTCATTGATTTAGTCATTGTCTTAGTCTGTGTCTAGGTCTGTTTCAGGTTTGCATGTTTTGCCTTTAGTCGGTTTTGGTTTCACGTTATTGGATTTGTTGTTTTGCTTCGTTAGTTCCTCTCCTAAATAAAGAGAAGATGTATTATTTACACGCTGCGCCTTGGTCCTATCTCTCTCCCATGGACGATCGTGACAGCGACCAATACATTACCTACAATATATAGGCTGTGTGTAGCAAATTGCACCCTATGGGCCCTGGTCAAAAGTTAGGCACTTTATAGACAATAGGGTGGGTGCCAGTTGGGTGAATATTACATGAACTATATGGTATAAAGCTGACCTACAGTGTATATTTATCATCCCATCAGAGGAGGCTGGTGTGAGGAGCTATAGGAGGATGGGCTCATTTTAATGGCTGGAATGGAATGCATGGAACGGTATCAAACATATGGAAAACACGTTTGACTCCATTCCGATATTTAATTCCAGCCTTTACAATGAGCCTGTCCTCCTATAGTTCTTCCCACCAGCCTCCTCTGCATCCAATAGAGCAGAGGGAATGTCCTTCAAACAGGTGAGGGATGTGGTAGGCCTCACCATGTCAATCACAGTTTACATTACCATGCCGACTCTAACTGACAGACTGGGGGCTATGTCTCAGATTGATGAACTGTATATAAAAGGTGCCCTTGCAAAACATCCCACCTCGTCACTCTTCACCCCGCCAATCACATAACTCTTCTTCATCCTCTTGCCAGTCTCCCTCCTTCCCTTCCTTCTTTCACACTCTGTCACTCATCCTCTCTCCACACTCCCTCTCATCTCTCTCTCCACACTCCCTCTCCCTCTCTCTCCACACTCCCTCTCTCTCACATCTCTCTCTCCCCACTCCCTCTCATCTCTCTCTCCACACTCCGTCTCTCCCTCTCTCAACACTCCCTCTCTCCACACTCCTTCTCATCTCTCTCTCCACACACCCTCTCTCACTTGCTTTCTCTCCCTCTCATCTCTCGCTCCCCACTCCCTCTCTCGCAACACTCCCTCTTTCCACACTCCCTTTCATCTCTCTCCACACTCCCTCTCATCTCTCTCCACACTCCCTCTCTCCTCTCTTTCTCTCTCTCTCTCTCTCTCTCTCCACACCCTCTTTCCACACTCCCTCTCATCTCTCTCTCCACACTCCCTCTCTCCTCTCTCTCTCTCTCTCTCTCCACACTCCCTCTCTCCTCTCTCTCTCTCTCTCTCTCTCTCTCTCCACACTATCTCTCTCCACACTCCCTCTCACCTCTCTCTCCACACTCCCTCTTTCCTCTCTCTCTCTCTCTCTCTCCACACTCCCTCTCTCTCCTCTCTCTCTCTCTCTCTCTCCACACTCCCTCTCATCCCTCCCTCCCTCCACACTTCCTCTCATCTCGCTTTACACACTCACTCATCTCTCCACACTACCTCTCTCCACACTCCTTCTCATCTCTCCACACTCCTTCTCATCTCTCCACACTCCCTCTCCACACTCCTTCTCATCTCTCCACACTCCCTCTCCACACTCCTTCTCATCTCTCCACACTCCTTCTCATCTCTCCACACTCCTTCTCATCTCTCCACACTCCTTCTCATCTCTCCACACTCCTTCTCATCTCTCCACACTCCTTCTCATCTCTCCACACTCCCTCTCTCCACACTCTTTCTCATCTGTCCACACTCCTTCTCCTCTCTCCACACTCCCTCTCATCTCTCTCTCCACACTCCCTCTCCCTCTCTCACCACACTCCCTCTCTCTCACATCTCTCTCCCCACTCCCTCTCATCTCTCTCTCCACACTCCCTCTCTCCCTCTCTCAACACTCCCTCTCTCCACACTCCTTCTCATCTCTCTCTCCACACTCCCTCTCTCCACACACCCTCTCTCACTTGCTTTCTCTCCCTCTCATCTCTCGCTCCCCACTCCCTCTCTCGCAACACTCCCTCTTTCCACACTCCCTTTCATCTCTCTCCACACTCCCTCTCTCCTCTCTTTCTCTCTCTCTCTCTCTCTCTCTCCACACCCTCTTTCCACACCCCCTCTCATCTCTCTCTCCACACTCCCTCTCTCCTCTCTCTCTCTCTCCACACTCCCTCTCTCCTCTCTCTCTCTCTCTCTCTCTCTCTCTCCACACTATCTCTCTCCACACTCCCTCTCACCTCTCTCTCCACACTCCCTCTTTCCTCTCTCTCTCTCTCCACACTCCCTCTCTCTCCTCTCTCTCTCTCTCTCCACACTCCCTCTCATCCCTCCCTCCCTCCACACTTCCTCTCATCTCGCTTTACACACTCACTCATCTCTCCACACTACCTCTCTCCACACTCCTTCTCATCTCTCCACACTCCTTCTCATCTCTCCACACTCCTTCTCATCTCTCCACACTCCTTCTCATCTCTCCACACTCCTCATCTCTCCACACTCCTTCTCATCTCTCCACACTCCTTCTCATCTCTCCACACTCTTTCTCATCTCTCCACACTCCTTCTCATCTCTCCACACTCCCTCTCTCCACACTCCTTCTCATCTCTCCACACTCCCTCTCATCTCTCTTTACACACTCCCTTTGTGTCTCTCTTCACACTCCCTCTCTCTCTCTACTCTCCCTCTGTGTCTATCTCCCTCCATCTCTCACTTCTTACACGCACGCACACACATACACACACACACAAACATATACACACAAACATAAACACACACACACACACACACACACGAGAGAACTCAGACCAATTCAGTATTAACAGAAAATAATAACCATGGAGGGACACTAACGGCAGGCATTAACCACGTCGTTTCTCATCACAGTAATTGAGAGTCGCTGCAGTATTAGACGTGTGCTCCATTAAACAAAGGGAGATTGAATGGAAAGGGCTCAAACCTTTTTAGGCTATGCCAAAGGGGCCGAGGGGTTTTGTGTGTGTGTGTGTTTCTGTATCTCATTGTATGTCTGTGTGCCTGTGCGCATGCTGTTTGTGTGTGTGTGTGTGTGTGTGTGTGCCTTTCCACAGCCATCAAAGGGGTGACTTCCTTTCTATTAGGCATTAATGGTCTGACTGACTGATCTCCTAGCTTGTTAATGCTGTCTAAAGTGCTCGAGACGGGGATTAGGTTGCAGAGAATCCCTCTGCACTGAGTAACTACAGCCAGCTTTAATTGTCATTGCCTTGTATCAGGGGTTGGAACCAAACTTATTTTCAAATCATTCAGTTCCGAACAGAAGCTCTATTTTTGTTCGGTTCTAGTGTTCCGACCAGCATAATAAAGTTCTGAACCAGTTTTTAAAAAATACAATAACGGTTCATATAATTCCTTTTTGTTCGTTGTTTTAAGCCGTGAAACCAACATCGATTTTACATTTAGCTCATTGACTTCTTATGGCTGCAGGGGCAGTATTGAGTATCTTGGATGAAAGGTGCACAGAGTAAACGGCCTGCTCCTCAGTCATAGTTGCTAATATTTGCATATTATTATTAATATTGGATAGAAAACACTCTGAAGTTTCTAAATCTGTTTGAATTATGTCTGTGAGTATAAAAGAACTCATATGGCAGGCAAAAACCTGAGAAGTTCCACTTCCTGTTTAGATTTTTTCTGAGGGTGGCAGATTTTTTACCAAGCTCTCATTGAAATTACAGCGAGATATTGATGAGTTTTCACTTCCTACGGCTTCCACTAGATGTCAACAGTCAATAGAACTTTGTCTGATGACTCTAATGTGAAGGGGGGCCGAAGGAGACAGAAATGATTCACCACTGCCATGAGCTGACCACGCTTGACCACGCGCGTTCACGTGATAGGCAGCTCCGTTCCATCGCTCAACTGAAGTCAATCTAATTCTCCGGTTGGAACGTTATTCAAGATGTATGTTAATTAACAACATTCTAAAGATTGATTCAGTACATCGTTTGACATGTTTCTACTGACTATTATGGAACTTTTGGACATTTCGTCACGTTATAGTGGACGCGCTAACCAAAGTAGCTAATTGGACATAAATAACAGACATTATCGAACAAATCAAGCATTTATTGTGGACCTGGGATTCCTAGGACTGCATTCTGATGAAGTTCATCAAAGGTAAGGAAACATTTATCATGTATTTTCTGGTTTCTGTTCACTCCAACATGGCGGCTAATTTGGCTATTGTTCTGAGCGCCGTCTCAGATTATTGCATGGTCTGCTTTTTCCGTAAAGTTTTTTTGAAATCTGACACAGCGGTTGCATTAAGGAGAGGTATATCTATAATTCCATGTATATAACTTGTATTATCATCTACATTTATGATGAGTATTTCTGTTGAAACGATGTGGCTATGCAAAATCACTTGATGTTTTTGGAACTAGTGAATGTAACGCGCCAATGTAAACTCAGATTTTTTTATATAAATATGAACTTTATCAAACAAAACATGCATGTATTGTGTAACATGAAGTCCTATGAGTGTCATCTGATGAAGATCATCAAAGGTTAGTGATTCATTTTATCTCTATTTCTGCTTTTTGTGACTGCTATATTTCGCTGGAAAAATGGCTGTGCTTATTGTGGTTTGGTGGTGACCTAACATAATCGTTTGTAGTGCTTTCGCTGAAAAGCATATTTGAAATCGGACACGTTGGTGGGATTAACAACAAGATTACCTTTAAAATGATATAAGACACATGTATGTTTGAGGAATTTTAGTTATGAGATTTCTGTTGTTTGAATTTGGCGCCCTGCACTTTCACTGGCTGTTGTCATATCGATCCCGTTAGCGGGATTGCAGCCATAAGAAGTTTTAACTCACTCCACCAATTATCAAGGTTAGAGAAGCTTCCTACAGAACGGGTAAGCTAGTCATTTACATGTTTGATTGGTCATATAAGTGCCGGCACGAGATGCAACAGAAATTTCACTGGTGTCACGTTCATTTAGAGATGGATTGGACCAAAGTGCAGCGTGGTAGGCGTACATGTTACTTTTATTTAAATGACACCGAAAAAACAACAAAATACAAAAACGAACGTAGAGCTACATGCAGTGCAGAAAGCAACTACACACAAACACGATCCCACAAACTAAAGGTGGTAAAAGGCTGACTAAGTATGATCCCCAATCAGAGACAACGATAGACAGCTGCCTCTTATTGGGAACCATACCCGGCCAACAAAGAAATAGAAAAACTAGAATGCCCACCCAAATCACACCCCGACCTAACCAAATAGAGAAATAAAAAGTCTCTCTAAGGTCAGGGCGTGACAGTAACCCCCCCCCCCCCCCCCCCGCAAAACCTGACTCCATGGGCCGCAAAACCTGACTCCATGGGGGAGGGTCCGGGTGGGCATCTAGCCTCAGTGGCGGCTCCTGTTCGGGACGTAGACCCCGCTCCGCTCGCTGATCCCTCCGCTTCCGTGGATCGCCGCCGGAGGCTCCGGACTGCGGATCGTTGCCGGAGGAACCGGACCGAGGATCGTTGCCGGAGGAACCGGACTGTAGATCGTCACCGGATGCTCCGGACCGTGGATCTGTCGCCGGAGACTCCGGACCGTAGATCGTAACCGGAGACTCCGGACCGTAGATCGTCGCCGGAGGCTCCGGACTGGGAACCCTTGCAGGAGGCTCTAGACTGGGAACCCCCGCTGGATGCTCTAGGCTGCAGACTGTCGCTGAAGGCTCTGGACCGTAGACCGTCGCTGGAAGCTCTGGACCGCCGACCGTCGCTGAAGGCTCTGGACTGCAGACCGTCGTTGGAGACTCTGGACTGCAGACCTTCGCTGGAGACTCTGGACTGCGGACCCGTGCTGGAGACTCCGGACCTTGGATCATCACTGGAGGCTCCGGGCCATGGATCATCACTGGAGACTTCGGGCCATGGATCATCACTGGAGGCTTCGGGCCATGGATCATCACTGGAGGCTTCGGGCCATGGATCATCACTGGAGGCTTCGGACCATGGATCATCACTGGAGGCTTCGTGTCATGAATCATCAATGAGGCGCCGGGCCATGGATCATCACTGGAGGCTTTGGGCCATGGATCATCACTGGAGGCTTCGTGCATGGAGCAGGCACAGGACGTACCAGGCTGGAGACACGCACTGGAGGCCAGGTGCATGGAGCTGGCACAGGATATACTGGACCGTGGAGGTGCATTGGACGTCTGGAGCGTAGAGCTGGCACAACACATCCTGGCTGGATGCTCACTTTAGCCCGGCAAGTGCGGGGCGCTGGCACAGGACGCACTGGGCTGTGAAGGCGCACTGGCGACACAGTGCACAGAGCCGGCACAGGATATCCTGGACCGAGGAGGTGTACTGGAGACCAGGAGCGCTGAGCCGGCACAACCCATCCTGGCTGTATGCTCACTTTTGCACGGCAAGTGCGAGGAGCTGGCACAGAACGCACCGGGCTGTGGATGCGCACTGGAGACACATTGTGTATCTCCGCAAAACAGGGTGCCTGACTGGTCCCACGCTCCTCACGGCGACTGTCTTGCTCCAGACACCAAACCATCCACTCTACCTCAACACTCCCCTCAACTATCCCACAATACTCCTCTCAGACTCGCCCCTCGGCTTCGCCGACCAACCCGTGTGCCGCCGACCGACCCGTGTGCTCCCACCCAATTTTTTGGGGGGGGCTGCCTCTCGGGCTTCCGTCGTGGTCGTGAACTTCAGAGTCGCCGTTGATCCTCCTTTCTCTCCCGGGCCCAGGATGTCTGCTCCTCCTGGCCACGCTGCTTGGTCCTTTGGTGGTGGGATCTTCTGTCACGTTCGTTTAGGCGTACTTGTTACTTTTATTTAAATGACAAAAAACAACTAAATACAAAAACGAACGTAAAGCTACATGCAGTGCAGAAAGCAACTACACACAAACAAGATCCCACAAACTACAGGTGGAAAAAAGGCTGCCTAAGTATGATCCCCAATCAGAGACAACGATCGACAGCTGCCTCTGATTGGGAACCATCAACAAAGAACAACAAAGAAATAGAAAAACTAGAATGCCCACCCAAATCACACCCCGACCTAACCAAATAGAGAAATAAAAAGTCTCTCTAAGGTCAGGGCGTGACATGGGGAGAGAGTGAGAAAGATGGGTGGACATGAAGGGGGCTTGGCTTAAAGAACTAAACAGCATAAAATGACGTGAATTAGAATATGTTAAGGCTATTACTAGTATCAGAATTACAGAATCATATACTAGATATTAGGAACCCTAATTCTGCGTGTGTGTGTGTGTGTGTGTCTGTGTGTGCGTGCGTGTGTGCGTGCGTTTGTGCGTGCGTTTGTGCGTGTGTGTGTTGAACTATACTTGTGGAGACCAGAAGTCCCCACAAGAAGAGAAAAATAACAAAAACGTAAGCAACTGTGGACATTGTATTAGTCAGATGCTATTTCTAGCGGGTTTTGGTTCAGGTTAGAATTAGTGTTAGAATTAGGGTTAAGAGCTAGTTATTGATCCGTCTCCCCGTAGTATCGCTCGCCACTCACTAAATGTGTCATGGAGTACACACCACACACCTCACCGCAGCACATCTCCTAGTTCTGTATGTAATTACCATGTGTTTAGCATGTTAAGTTTTCTAAAATATAGATGTAGGCTATTGCAATGGACTGGAGGATAAGTTTGAGAGGAGCTTGAAGGTAATTGACTATAGTAGAACCAGTGTATCATGATATTGACTGTAGTAGAACCAGTGTATCATGATATTGACTGTAGTAGAACCAGTGTATCATGATATTGACTGTAGTAGAATCAGTGTATCATGATATTGATTAGAGTAGAACCAGTGTATCAAGATATTGACTATAGTAGAACCAGTGTATCATGATATTGACTATTGTAGAGCCAGTGTATCGTGATATTGACTATAGTAGAGCCAGTGTATCATGATATTGACTGTAGTAGAACCAGTGTATCATGATATTGAGCTCCAGTTGGTAAGACACAGTAGCCTACTCAAATATTGTAGCTAGGCTAAATGGAACTCCATTCAGATGAAAATACTAGTCTCTCATCTGACATATTCATTCATTCACATCTTTCCTCCAGAAGTTGCGATAGACAGACAGAAAGAGAGAGAGAGAGTGACAGAGGCAGAGAGAGAGACAAAGACAGAGATACAAAGACAGAGAGAGACAGAGAGAGAGACAGAGAGAGAGAGACAAAGACAGAGATACAGAGAAAGAGAGAGACAGAAAGAGAGACAGAGAGAGAGACAAAGACAGATATACAGAGAAAGAGAGACAGAGACAGAGACAGAAGAGATAGAGAATAACTCTAATGGGGACGCCCGACATCTTACAGACTGAAAGGACACTTACAGACTGAAAGGCCCAGTGGTTCTAATGTTACTAAAATTAAATCCTGCCTTGTGTCAGTTTCTTTCTTTTTTTCTATCCTTTATGAAATTAGTTAGCATCTCTGCATACACACATCCCTGGAAAAATGTAAAGATTGATGCCTGGCTGCACGCTCCTCAAAAAGGAAATGAATGATTGTGTTGCTCTAAATCGAGTCTATAACGGTCTCTGGGTGCATCCCAAATGGCACCCTATTCCCTACATAGTGAATAGGGTGCTATTTGGGACGCGAATCTCTATGTATAAAGTGAGCTGTGATTGCGTAACCTGAAATCTCTCTGTGTTCCTGCTGCTGGCAGTTGGCCGTGTTTGAATGATTAATGAGCAGATGGTGAACTGTAGACCATTACTGTTCTAGCTCCTTGTTCCTCCATCCCTCTATCCACTCTTTTTTTCCTCCAGGGAGAGAAGAAGGGATTGCATTGCACGAGCTGTTATTTCTCTCTGCTTACTTGGTCATCCCTTCATGGACACCCTCCCTCTCACACACATATTTTATAGTACACACACACACACACACATTTTGCTGTTATCTCGCATTGTGATGTTCTGACCATGGAAAAATAAAAAATCTATTTTCTGTCAACGGAGATGGCCAGGGAAAGCGTTTGTTCAGTGGAGAGTGTATGACCAGGCTCTTTCTCTGAGGAACCAGGCACACACTACTGCAACAATAAAGTATTACATTATCCTGTACAGAGAATGACATAGACCCTGGTAGTGTGTACATTACATTATCCTATACAGAGAATGACATAGACCCTGGTAGTGTGTACATTACATTATCCTATACAGAGAATGACATAGACCCTGGTAGAGTGTACATTACATTATCCTATACAGAGAATGACATAGACCCTGGTAGCGTGTACATTACATTATCCTATACAGAGAATGACATAGACCCTGGTAGCGTGTACATTACATTATCCTATACAGAGAATGACAGACCCTGGTAACGTGTATATTACATTATCCTATACAGAGAATGACAGACCCTGGTAGCGTGTACATTACATTATCCTATACAGAGAATGACATAGACCCTGGTAGTGTGTACATTACATTATCCTATACAGAGAATGACATAGACCCTGGTAGTGTGTACATTACATTATCCTATACAGAGAATGACATAGAGACTGGTAGCGTGTACATTACATTATCCTATACAGAGAATGACATAGACCCTGGTAGTGTGTACATTACATTATCATATACAGAGAATGACAGACCCTGGTAGTGTGTACATTACATTATCCTATACAAAGAGTGGCATAGACCCTGGTAGTGTGCACATTACATTATCCTATACATAGAATGCCATAGACCCTGGTAGCGTGTACATTACATTACATTATCCTATACAGAGAATGACATAGACCCTGGTCGCGTGTACATTACATTATCCTATACAGAGAATGGCATAGACCCTGGTAGTGTGTACATTACATGCATTATCCTATACAGAGAATGACATAGACCCTGTTAGCGTGCACATTACATTATCCTATACAGAGAATGCCATAGACCCTGGTAGCGTGTACATTACATTATCCTATACAGAGAATGACATAGACCCCGGTAGCGTGTACATTACATTATCCTATACAGAGAATGACATAGACCCTGGTAGCGTGTACATTACATTATCCTATACAGAGAATGACATAGACCCTGGTAGCGTGTACATTACATTATCCTATACAGAGAATGACATAGACCCTGGTAGCATGTACATTACATTATCCTATACAGAGAATGACATAGACCCTGGTAGCGTGTACATTACATTATCCTATACAGAGAATGACTTAGACCCTGGTAGCGTGTACATGCTCTTTATATAGACAAGCAGAAATCCCGACAGGCAGTTCAGCCTTTGGTGTCACAGAGGTCTCCACACAGAGGTCACACAGAGGTCACCACACAGAGGTCTCCCCACAGACACATCTGTCTCTGTCTGTACAGCAGCAGACATCTGTCCTCATATATTATTTTTTCTCTTCCATTTGCTGGAAAAACCATTTGCAGTCCATACTTAAGGGACCTTTCCCTTTCAGCCATTTAGTTCAATATGCTTAGCTGCATGTTTTCCCCCTGCTTTTCAATTACATTGTTGATGAGGGGCGTATAAATAAACAATGAGCACATTTAACAGACACACAACTAGGCTAGAGGAGGGGAAAGCCAAACCCTCCCCTAACCCGGACGACGCTGGGCCAATTGTGCGCCACCCCATGGGTCACCCGGTCGCGGCCGGCTGCAACAGAGCCTGGAATCTAACCCAGAATCTCTAATGACACAGCTAGTACTGCGCCACTCGGGAGGCCATACAGAGCTACATAGTTGCAGAGTTACAGAGTTACAGAGCTACAGAGTTACAGTTACAGAGCTACAGAGTTACAGAGCTACAGAGATACAGAGCTACAGAGCTACAGAGCTACAGAGTTACAGAGCTACAGAGTTACAGAGTTACAGAGCTACAGAGTTACAGAGCTACAGAGTTAGAGTTACAGAGTTACAAAGTTACAGGGCTACAGAGTTACAGAGCTACAGAGTTACAGAGCTACAGAGTTAGAGTTACAGAGTTACAAAGTTACAGGGCTACAGAGTTACAGAGCTACAGAGCTACAGAGCTACAGAGTTACAGGGCTACAGAGTTACAGAGCTACAGAGCTACAGAGTTACAGAGCTACAGAGTTAGAATTACAGAGTTACAAAGTTACAGGGCTACAGAGTTACAGAGCTACAGAGTTACAGAGCTACAGAGCTACAGAGTTACAGGGCTACAGAGTTACAGAGTTACAGAGCTACAGAGCTACAGAGCTACAGTTACAGTTACAGAGCTACAGAGTTACAGAGTTACAGAGCTACAGAGCTACAGAGCTACAGAGTTACAGAGTTACAGAGCTACAGAGTTACAGAGCTACAGAGCTACAGAGTTACAGAGTTACAGAGTTACAGAGCTACAGAGTTACAGAGCTACAGAGCTACAGAGCTACAGAGTTACAGAGCTACAGAGTTACAGAGTTACAGAGTTACAGAGCTACAGAGTTACAGAGTTACAGAGTTACAGAGCTACAGAGTTACAGAGCTACAGAGTTACAGAGTTACAGAGCTACAGAGCTACAGAGTTACAGAGCTACAGAGTTACAGAGTTACAGAGCTACAGAGTTACAGAGTTACAGAGCTACAGAGTTACAGAGTTACAGAGTTACAGAGCTACAGAGTTACAGAGTTACAGAGTTACAGAGCTACAGAGCTACAGAGTTACAGAGTTACAGAGATACAGAGATACAGAGTTACAGCTACAGAGTTACAGAGCTACAGAGTTACAGAGCTACAGAGTTACAGAGCTACAGAGTTACAGAGTTACAGCTACAGAGTTACAGAGCTACAGAGTTACAGAGCTACAGAGCTACAGAGCTACAGAGCTACAGAGCTACAGAGTTACAGAGTTACAGAGCTACAGAGCTACAGAGTTACAGAGCTACAGAGTTACAGAGTTACAGAGTTACAAAGTTACAGGGCTACAGAGCTACAGAGTTACAGAGTTACAGCTACAGAGTTACAGAGCTACAGAGTTACAGAGCTACAGAGCTACAGAGCTACAGAGCTACAGAGCTACAGAGTTACAGAGTTACAGAGCTACAGAGCTACAGAGTTACAGAGCTACAGAGTTACAGAGTTACAGAGTTACAAAGTTACAGGGCTACAGAGCTACAGAGTTACAGAGTTACAGCTACAGAGTTACAGAGCTACAGAGTTACAGAGCTACAGAGTTACAGAGCTAAAGAGTTACAGAGTTACAGAGCTACAGAGTTACAGAGTTACAGCTACAGAGTTACAGAGCTACAGAGTTACAGAGCTACAGAGTTACAGAGCTACAGAGTTACAGAGCTAAAGAGTTACAGAGCTACAGAGCTACAGAGTTACAGAGCAACAGAGTTACAGAGTTACAGCTACAGAGTTACAGAGCTACAGAGCTACAGAGTTACAGAGCTAAAGAGTTACAGAGTTACAGAGCTACAGAGTTACAGAGTTACAGCTACAGAGTTACAGAGCTACAGAGTTACAGAGCTACAGAGTTACAGAGCTAAAGAGTTACAGAGCTACAGAGCTACAGAGTTACAGAGTTACAGAGCAACAGAGTTACAGAGTTACAGCTACAGAGTTACAGAGCTACAGAGTTACAGAGCTACAGAGTTACAGAGCTAAAGAGTTACAGAGTTACAGAGCTACAGAGTTACAGAGCTAAAGAGTTACAGAGCTACAGAGCTACAGAGTTACAGAGCTACAGAGTTACAGCTACAGAGTTACAGAGTTACAGAGCTACAGAGTTACAGAGTTACAGAGCTACAGAGTTACAGAGTTACAGAGGTACAGAGTTACAGAGTTACAGAGCTACAGAGCTACAGAGTTACAGAGCTACAGAGATACAGAGTTACAGCTACAGAGAGAACATACCTTTCCATTCCACTGAACATAAAGTGTTTGATGCTTTTTCACCGCATTTAGACTGGTGGAATTTTTCGGGGGAAGGAAGGATGCAGACAGGATGCGTTGGCCGCTGAAGATATTACATTACTGGTCAACAAGACTATATGGAATATAATACTACAACACTGCTGCTGGAGAAGTTACAGTGACTCGCCCAAAGTCTTGAGGCTGGGCGGCCCGTAATTGGTTATACATCCGTGAAAGTGCTCCCTTGAAATCAATATTACTGGCAGGCCCATTTCCTTTCTCTCTCTCTCTCTCTCATTCATAAAAAAAAACAAATCCTCCATATTCATTTATAATGTCCTGGAGATTGGGACAGCTCTCTCCACACATTACACCGCCACGTCCCCTCTCTCTCCTATCCCAGTATGAGTAATTCAATTTACAGCCCATCAGTGGTCGGTCTGCTCAGACAGAGTGCTGTTCAGCTCACCTTGATATCTCTCTCTATCGCTCTATCTCTCTGTGTACACAGATCTGGCTCCCATGCAGAGCTGTGTCTCTCACTATGGCTTGGACTGTGTATACTGTGGTTGTGTAGCAAATGGGAGCCTATTCCCTATATAGATGGCAGCCTATTCCCTATATAGATGGCAGCCTATTCCCTATATAGATGGCAGCCTATTCCCCATATGGATGGTGCCCTATTCCCTATATAGATGGTGCCCTATTCCCTATATAGATGGCAGCCTATTCCCTATATAGATGGCAGCCTATTCCCTATATAGATGGCAGCCTATTCCCTATATAGATGGTGCCGGGAATAACTATTGGATATAAGAGCGACGTCAACTTACCAACATTACGACCAGGAATACGACTTTCCCGAAGCGGATCCTTTGTTCGGACGACCACCAGGACATTGGATCTAATCCCAAAGGCCGAACCAAAACATGCACGCCTCCAACTCAATCATCAAGTTTGCAGACGACACAACATTAGTGAGCTTGATTACCAACAATGACGAGACAGCCTACAGGGAGGAGGTGAGGGCATTCAGAGTGTGGTGTCAGGAAAATAACCTCTCACTCAACGTTAACAACACAAAGATGATCGTGGACTTCAGGGAGGGAGCAACCCCCTATCCACATCGACGGGACAGCAGTGGAGAAAGTGGAAAGTTTTAAGTTCCTCGGCGTAAACATCACAGACAAACTGAAATGGTCCACCCACACAGACAGTGTGGTGAAGAAGGCGCAACACCACCTCTTCAACCTGAGGAGGCTGAAGAAATTTGGCCTATTACCTGAAACCCTCACAAACTTTTACAGATGCACAATTGAGAGCATCCTGTTAGGCTGTATCACCGCCTGGTACGGCAACTACACCGCCTTCAACCGCAAGGCTCTCCAGAGGGTAGTGAGGTCTGCACAATGCATCACCGGGGGCAAACTACCTGCCCTCCAGGACACCTACAACACCCGATGTCACAGGAAGGCCACAAAGATCATCAAGGACAACAACCACCCGAGCCACTGCCTATTCATCCCGCTATCATCCAGAAGGCGAGGTCAGTACAGGTGCATCAAAGCTGGGCAGAGAGACTGAAAAAGAGTTTCTATCTCAAGGCCATCAGACTGTTAAAATCTTCTTCGGGATCGGTGTCCCTTCCACGGGACGGTTGCGCTAACGTAGGCTAATGAGATTAGCATGAGGTTGTAAGTAACAAGAACATTTCCCAGGACATAGACATATCTGATATTGGCAGAAAGCTTAAATTCCTGTTAATTTAACTGCACTGTCCAATCAATTTACAGTAGCTATTACAGTGAAATAATACCGTGCTATTGTTTGAGGAGAGTGCACAATTTTGAACATAAAAAGCTATTAATTATGTTTACATATCTTACATTACTCATCTCATATGTATATACTGTATTTTATAACATCTATTGCATCTTGCCTATGCTGCTCAGTCATCACTCATCCATATGTATATTCTTATTCCATCCCTTTAGATTTGTGTGTATTAGGTAGTTGTTGTTGAAATGTTAGATTACTTGTTAGATATTACTGCACTGTTGGAACTAGAAGCACAAGCATTTCCCTAGACTCGCATTAACATCTGCTAACCGTGTGCATGTGACCAATAACATTTGATTTGATTTGATTTTAAGTTTTTCTTGTTGTTTAGAAGCAAAACTCAACCCCCTGGAACATAACTGCTTTTGACAAGCCAGACGCCCTACTTCCTGTTTGGCTTCAGAACAAACTCATCTTGGATATTAGCTCATTGATACCACCCAAGTTAGTTCATTAACACAGCCATAACTCCCCACATGCCATGCAATGCTGGATCCACCTCTACACCAAATGAATGCCTTCGTCTAGTGGAGAACTAAAGGAGAGGAAGGGAGGAGCCTCCTCTGTTCCTGGTGGGAGGGCTCTGAGGCTGGGATATCTCTACTGTGATCCTCTACCAGCCTCCAACTGAGACGCTGTGGGGAATGCATTATCTGGCCACTCAAACAGCAACACACCACACGGAATTCAGATCAGATGCAACAAGCTGATTACATTTTACTAGAGCTTTAGGAGAACATTATAGATAGATACCTTGTGGGGATCCTAATGTAGGCTAGCGCATGGCATGCCTTAGTCACTGTCTGATATTGAGGGTGATAGGGAGAACTAGTGGACAATAAGTAGGGCGCTCGCTCTGCAGCTGTGTGGGTCATCAGAGAGAGTGCTGTGAGTTTTCAGGGAAAATAGAAGAAAAACAAGAATCAAAACTCATGAAAGGATTTCATGAGTTGCAGCAGGAGACACATATGCAGGCTCTTTGAAGTGCTAAAACAAAAGCAATCTTCTAGAACTAATGACAGCTTCTAGAACCATTTCAGACAGCTTCTAGAACCATTTCAGTCAGCTTCTAGAACCATTTCAGTCAGCTTCTAGAACTATTTCAGACAGCTTCTAGAACCATTTCAGACAGCTTCTAGAACCATTTCAGTCAGCTTCTAGAACCATTTCAGTCAGCTTCTAGAACGATTTCAGTCAACTTCTACAACTATTTCAGACAGCTTCTACAACTATTTCAGACAGCTTCTATAACTATTTTAGACAGCTTCTACAACTATTTCAGACAGCTTCTACAACTATTTCAGACAGCTTCTATAACTATTTTAGACAGCTTCTGCAACTATTTCGGCGCTACTACAACCATTTCAGCCAGATAACTATTTCAATAGGCTAAAAGTACTCACATACTGTAATGAATTATGCCACACTAGGTTGGGTCCAGCGCTTCATTACCTAGCAGTAACATAAGAAAGTGATATTAGTGGATGGTCTAGTGGTGTAAGCCGCTGCCTCCGGCACATGTCTATGGTGTTGGCATAGGTTTAAATCTGGCCTACTCGCCTGTGACACGAACTCTCTATCTTCATATATTTTTAAAGAAACCAATTTTAAATATCCAACACTTATGAGACCGTTTAAGAAATTGACAAAACATGGTTTTGAATCTGCTTTTGAGGTTCTAGGTTTACAGTACACTAGATTAGACAGGGGGGAGGCATGTGTGGGGCTGTGCATTTTTTCTTCTAAATCCCTCTGTGTAGAATCAACATTTTGGATGAATGTAAATTATACATTTAGTATCCAACCCTGGCACTTAGTCAGCCTTCATTTTCAGGCATATGACCAGCCTTCCACATAGAGGATTACTATGGCCGGATTATTCCCAAAACCAACAATTGGAGGGGCTTTGTTCGCTGCCACTCTCAGCCCAGCACAGAGCACTGCCCCTGGTGTGAGACGTAGAGGAAAGGTGGGTATCGCCTGAGTCTCTGGATGTTAGGGGCTATACAATTATATCACAGACTTAAACTGTAATACTGAAACAACTACTGGCATCAAAATGTACAGCAGCCTCATAAAAGGAAAGGGAAGGGAAAGGGGGATACCTAGTCAGTTGTACAACTGAAATGTGTCGCATTAATGGCAATGTGTTTAGATATGCACACTGAATAAATAGGCGGATGAGAAACCCTACAGAGGCTGCAGGCCGTTTCTCTGGACCCGCTCCACTCCCCCCCAAAATATCTAATGAGTCAGCCCCTCACAAGGTATCTGATCGCTGTCCATGGTTCACAAATTACTACGTCTACGCGGCTGTCTACCAATAGGCTGTAAGATTATGTGGTGCTGGTGCTTGTAGTAGCCTATTGCTTTGCTTTAATGGATATATGTTTATTTTATTCGTAATTTTCTCATCTTAAACTGAACGTTTGTGTTTTATGAAGCTATAGGCCTACGGTTTCGCAATGCTGCTCTTTAGAATGCTGGCTGGTGGAAATAATGTATTTACTTGTTCAGTAATTAAAGTGGGAAATTCAAACATTGCAGATGGTAAAATTCGTTTTTGATGCAACACCATACTTATCAGTAACCAATTGACTTTTTTGAATATACAACTGTCCTGTAGGCCTATAGCCTACCGTAGCCATCCTCACATTCTCTCGCAGCTTGGATAGAAAGTTTGTGCTGCGTAAAATGACATTAATGATTAATGACAAATAATACAATCAGTCCACCGTCAAAACAATAGCTTACTAGTGAATGTTTCATTATGCAGACAATGCAGTCTAGACTACTAGCTTACAGTGACTTCAGAGAGTATTCACACCCTTTTTCCACAGTTTGTTTTGTTACAGCCTGAATTTAAAGTGGATTAAATTGAAATGTTGTATCCCTGTCCTACACACAACACCCCATAATGTCAAAGTGTAATTATGTTTTTAGAAATCTTTACAAATTAATAAAAAATGAAAATCTGATTCAACCCCTTTGTTATGTCAAGCCTAAATAAGTTCAGGAGTAACAAGTCACATAATAGGTTTGCAGGGACTCACTCTGTGTGCAATAATAGTGTTTAACGTGATTTATTAATGACTACCTCATCTCTGTACCCCACATATACAATTATCTGTAAGGTCCCTCAGTCGAGCAATGAATTTCAAACACAGATTCAACTACAAAGACCAATGCCTTGTAAAGAAGGGCACATATTGGTCAAAATAAAAAAGCATATATTGAATATCCCTTAGAGCATGGTAAAGTTTAAATTACACTTTGGATGGTGTATCAATACAACCAGTCACTACAAAGATACAGGCGTCCTTCCTAACTCAGTTGCTGGAAAGGAAGGAAATTGCTCAAGGACATCACCATGAGGCCAACGGGGACTTTAAAACAGTTACAGAGTTGAATTGCTGTGACAAGAGAAAACTGAGGATGGATTGTAGACATTGTAGTTACTCCACAATACTAACCTAATTGACAGAGTGAAAAGAAGGAAGCCTGTACGGAATAAAAATATTCCAAAACATGCATCCTGTTGTTATCTTCAGTAATTTGATCAGACAAAGCTTTTTTGCTATGCTTTTGTACACCACTTGGTATTCTGTTCATCCATCTTGAACAACCCACTCACTCTCCATCCGAGTCCCACCTGATTCACTTAACTTCTTTGAACTTGATAGCCAATTAGGTGAGGAGGCCGAGGCAGGCTGCCGCGGGCAACACTGAGAAATAGACTAATTAGATGCATGACAACTGTAGACTGTACCGTGTAGACTGGCCAACACGAACACTTTGCTTGCTACATGTGGAAATGAAAAAGGAGGGTTAAAGAGCTCTTGGTCTCCCAAGCCTCGCGGGGGCTGTGCTTGAAGAGGGGGGAGGAGAGGGTCAGGTATGGGGAGGAAGAGGGAGAGGTGGGTGAGGAGTGGGGAGGTATGGGGAGGAAGAGGGAAGAGGGAGAGGTGTGGAGGAGGTGGGGAGGTATGGGGAGGAAGAGGGAGAGGAGGGTGAGGAGGTATGGGGAGGAAGAGGGAGAGGTGGGGGAGGAGGTGGGGAGGTATGGGGAAGAAGAGGGAGAGGTGGGGGAGGAGGTGGGGAGGTATGGAGAGGTGGGGGAGGACGAGGGAGAGGAGGGGGGAGGAGAGGGTCAGGTATGGGGAGGAAGAGGGAGAGGTGGGTGAGGTGGTGGAGAGGTATGGGGAGGAAGAGGGAGAGGTGGGTGAGGAGGTGGGGAGGTATGGGGAGGAAGAGGGAGAGATGGGGAGGAAGAGGGAGAGGTGGGGGAGAAAGTGAGGACTTATGGGGAGGAGGTGGGGAGGTATGGGGAGGAGGTGGGAGAGGATGGGGAGGAGAGGGTCAGGTATGGGGAGGAAGAGGGAGAGGAGGGGGAGAGAGGGTCAGGAATGGGGAGGGGAGGGGGATGAGAGGGTGAGGTATGGGGAGGAAGAGAGATAGGAGGAGGTGGGGAGGAGGTGGGGAGGTATGGGGAGGAAGAGGGAGAGGAGGGGGAGAGGTGGGGAGGTATGGGGAGGAAGAGGGAGAGGTGGGGGAGAAGGTGGCGAGGTATGGGGAGGAGGTGGGGAGGTATGGGGAGGAGGTGGGAGAGGATGGGGAAGAGAGGGTCATGGTCAGGGATGGGAAGGGAGAGGGAGAGGTGGAGGGAGGGGAGGGTCAGGTATTGGGAGGAAGAGGGGGCGGAGGGGGAGGAGAGGGTGAAGTATGGGGAGGAAGAGGGATAGGAGGAGGAGGAGTTGGGGAGGAATGGGGAGGAAGAAGGAGAAGACGGGGTGAGAGGGTCAGGGAGGGGGAGGGAGGGTGAGGAGGAGAGAGCCAGATATGGGGAGGAAGAGGCAGAGGAAGGGGAGGAGAGGGTGAAGTATGGGGAGGAAGAGGGATAGGAGGAGGAGGAGTTGGGGAGGAATGGGGAGGAAGAAGGAGAAGACGGGGTGAGAGGGTCAGGAAAGGGGAGGGAGAGAGCCAGGTATGGGGAGGAAGAGGGATGGGAGGAGGAGGAGATGTGGAGGTATGGGAAGGCAGAGGGACAGGCGATGGAGGAGAGGGTCAGGAGGGGGAGGAGGTGGGAGAGGAGATGGGAGGAGAGTGTCAGGTTGGGTGAGGGAGAGGAGGGGAAGGAGAGAGTCAGGTTTGGGGTGGAAGAAGGAGAGGAGGAAGAGGTGAGGGAGGAGAGGGACATGAGGGGGAGGAAGAGGGAGAGGAGGGGGAGGAGAGAGTCAGGTTTGGGGAGGATGAGGGAGAGGAGGGGGGAGGAGAGGGTCATGAGAGGGAGGAAGAGGGAGAGGAGGGGGAGGAGAGGGTCATGAGGGGGAGAAAGAGGGAGAGGAGGGGGGAGGAGAGTCAGGTATGAGGAGGGAGATGGAGAGGAGGGGGAGAAGAGGGTCAGGTAGGGGGAGAAGAGGGTCAGGTAGGGGGAGAAGAGGGTCAGGTAGGGGGAGAAGAGGGTCAGGTAGGGAGGAGGAGAGGGTCAGGTAGGGATGAGAGAGGGGCGATATGGGGAAGAGATGGTCAGGTGTGGGGAGGAGAGGGTCAGGTAGGAGAGGGTCAGGTATAGGGAGGAGAGGGTAAGGTAGGGGGAGGAGAGGGCCAGGTAGGTGGAAGAGAGGGTCAGGTAGGGAGAAGAGAGGGTCAGGTATGCGGAAGAGAGGGTCAGGTAGGGGGTGGAGAGGGTCAGGTGTGGGGAGGAGAGGGTCAGGTATAGGGAGGAGGAGAGGGTCAGGTAGGGGGAGGAGAGGATCAGGTGTGGGGAGGAGAGGGTCAGGTAGGGATGAGGAGAGGGTCAGGTGTGGGGAGGAGAGGGTCAGGTATAGGGAGGAGGAGAGGGTCAGGTAGGGGGAGGAGAGGATCAGGTAGGGAGGAGGAGAGGGTCAGGTAGGGATGAGGAGAGGGTCAGGTGTGGGGAGGAGAGGGTCAGGTATAGGGAGGAGGATAGGGTCAGGTAGGGGGAGGAGAGGGCCAGGTAGGGAGTAGGAGAGGGTCAGGTAGGGATGAGGAGAGGGTCAGGTAGGGGGGAGAGGGTCAGGTATAGGGAGGAGGAGAGGGTCAGGTAGTGGGAGGAGAGGTCAGGTACGGGGAGGAGAGGGTCAGGTAGGGGGAGGAGAGGGTCAGGTAGGAGAAGGAGAGGGTCAGGTAGTGGGAGGAGAGGTCAGGTAGGGGGGGGAGAGGGTCAGGTAGGGGGTGGAGAGGGTCAGGTAGGGAGGAGGAGAGGGTCAGGTAGGGATGAGAGAGGGGCGATATGCGGAAGAGATGGTCAGGTGTGGGGAGGAGAGGGTCAGGTAGGAGAGGGTCAGGTATAGGGAGGAGAGGGTCAGGTAGGGGGAGGAGAGGGCCAGGTAGGTGGAAGAGAGGGTCAGGTAGGGAGAAGAGAGGGTCAGGTATGCGGAAGAGAGGGTCAGGTAGGGGGTGGAGAGGGTCAGGTGTGGGGAGGAGAGGGTCAGGTATAGGGAGGAGGAGAGGGTCAGGTAGGGGGAGGAGAGGATCAGGTAGGGAGGAGGAGAGGGTCAGGTAGGGATGAGGAGAGGGTCAGGTGTGGGGAGGAGAGGGTCAGGTAAAGGGAGGAGGAGAGGGTCAGGTAGGGGGAGGAGAGGGCCAGGTAGGGAGGAGGAGAGGGTTAGGTAGGGATGAGGAGAGGGTCAGGTTGGGGGGAGAGGGTCAGGTAGGGGGGGGAGAGGGTCAGGTAGGGAGAGGAGAGGGGCGGTATGGGGAAGAGACGGTCAGGTAGGGGGAGGAGAGGGTCAGGTATAGGGAGGAGAGGGTCAGGTAGGGGGAGGAGAGGGTCAGGTGTGGGGAGGAGAGGGTCAGGTATAGGGAGGAGGAGAGGGTCAGGTAGGGGGAGGAGAGGAACAGGTAGGGAGGAGGAGAGGGTCAGGTAGGAGAAGGAGAGGGTCAGGTAGTGGGAGGAGAGGTCAGGTACGGGGAGGAGAGGGTCAGGTAGGGGGAGGAGAGGGTCAGGTAGGAGAAGGAGAGGGTCAGGTAGTGGGAGGAGAGGTCAGGTACGGGGAGGAGAAGGTCAGGTAGGGGGTGGAGAGGGTCAGGTAGGGAGAGGGTCAGGTAAGGGGAGGAGAGGGTCAGGTAGGAGAAGGAGAGGGTCAGGTAGTGGGAGGAGAGGTCAGGTACGGGGAGGAGAGGATCAGGTAGGGGGTGGAGAGGGTCAGGAAGGGAGAGGAGAGGGCCAGGTAGGAGAGGGTCAGGTAGGGGAAGAGAGGGTCAGGTAGGGGGAAGAGAGGGTCAGGTAGGGGGAAGAGAGGGTTAGGTGTGGGGAGGAGAGGGTCAGGTATAGGGAGGAGAGGGTCAGGTAGGGGGAAGAGAGGGTCAGGTGTGGGGAGGAGAGGGTCAGGTATAGGGAGGAGAGGGTCAGGTGTGGGGAGGAGAGGGTCAGGTGTGGGGAGGAGAGGGTCAGGTAGGGGAAGAGAGGGTCAGATGTGGGGAAGAGAGGGTCAGGTGTGGGGAAGAGAGGGTCAGGACGGGGGAAGAGAGGGTCAGGTGTGGGGAGGAGATAGTCATGTAGGGGAGGAGAGGGTCAGGTTTGGGGAGGAGAGGGTCATGTAGGGGAGGAGAGGATCAGGTTTGGGGAGGAGAGGGTCAGGTAGGGGGAGGAGAGGGCCAGGTAGGTGGAAGAGAGGGTCAGATAGGGAGAAGAGAGGGTCAGGTATGCGGAAGAGAGGGTCAGGTAGGGGTGGAGAGGGTCAGGTGTGGGGAGGAGGTCAGGTATAGGGAGGAGGAGAGGGTCAGGTAGGGGGAGGAGAGGATCAGGTAGGGAGGAGGAGAGGGTCAGGTAGGGATGAGGAGAGGGTCAGGTGTGGGGAGGAGAGGGTCAGGTATAGGGAGGAGGAGAGGGTCAGGTAGGGGGAGGAGAGGGCCAGGTAGGGAGGAGGAGAGGGTCAGGTAGGGATGAGGAGAGGGTCAGGTTGGGGGGAGAGGGTCAGGTAGAGGGGGAGAGGGTCAGGTAGGGAGAGGAAAGGGGCGGTATGGGGAAGAGACGGTCAGGTAGGGGGAGGAGAGGGTCAGGTATAGGGAGGAGAGGGTCAGGTAGGGGGAGGAGAGGATCAGGTATAGGGAGGAGGAGAGGGTCAGGTAGGGGGAGGAGAGGGTCAGGTAGAGGGAGGAGAGGGTCAGGTAGGGTGAGGAGAGGGTCAGGTATGGGGAGGAGAGGGTCAGGCAGGGGGAGGAGAGGGTCAGGTAGGGAGGAGGAGAGGGTCAGGTAGGGGGAAGAGACAGTCAGGTGTGGGGAAGAGAGGGTCAGGTAGTGGGAAGAGAGGGTCAGGTGTGGTGAGGAGAGGCTCAGGTAGGGAGGGGGAGAGGGTCAGGTGTGGGGAAGAGAGGGTCAGGTAGGGGGAAGAAAGGGTCAGGTAGGGGATGAGAGGGTCAGGTAGGCGGAGGAGAGGGTCAGGTAGGGGGAGGAGAGGGTCAGGTAGGGAGGAGGAGAGGGTCAGGTAGGGGGAGGAGAGGATCAGGTAGGGGGAGGAGAGGGTCAGGTAGGGGGAGGAGAGGGTCAGGTAGGGATGAGAGAGGGGCGATATGGGGAAGAGATGGTCAGGTGTCGGGAGGAGAGGGTCAGGTAGGGGAGGAGAGGGTCAGGTAGGGGGAGGAGAGGGTCAGGTAGGGGGAAGAGAGGGTCAGGTGTGGGGAGGAGAGGGTCAGGTAGTGGGAGGAGAGGTTCCGGTAGGGGGAGGAGAGGGTCGGGTAGGTGGAATAGAGGGTCAGGTGTGGGGAGGAGAGGGTCAGGTAGGGAGGAGAGGGTCAGGTGTGGGGAGGAGAGGGTCAGGTAGGGGGAAGAGAGGGTCAGGTGTGGGGAGGAGAGGGTCAGGTAGGGAGGAGGAGAGGGTCAGATAGGGGGAGGAGAAGGTCAGGTGTGGGGAGGAGAGGCTCAGGTGTGGGGAGGAGAGAGTCAGGTGTGGGGAGGAGAGGGTCAGGTAGGGAGGAGGAGAGGGTCAGGTAGGGGGAGGAGAGGGTCAGGTAGGGGGAGGAGAGGGTCAGGTGTGGGGAGGAGAGGCTCAGGTGTGGGGAGGAGAGGGTCAGGTGTGGGGAGGAGAGGGTCAGGTAGGGAGGAGGAGAGGGTCAGGTACGGGGAGGAGAGGGTCAGGTAGGGGGAGGAGAGGGTCAGGTAGGGAGGAGGAGAGGGTCAGGTAGGGATGAGAGAGGGGCGATATGGGGAAGAGATGGTCAGGTGTGGGGAGGATAGGGTCAGGTAGGGGGAAGAGAGTGTCAGGTGTGGGGAGGAGAGGGTCAGGTAGGGGGAAGAGAGGGGCAGCTAGGGGGAGGAGAGGGTCAGGTAGGGGGAGGAGAGTGTCAGGTAGGGAGGAGGAGAGGGTCAGGTGTGGGGAGGAGAGGGTCAGGTAGGGGGAGGAGAGGGTCAGGTGTGGGGAGGAGGAGAGAGTCAGGTAGGGGGAGGAGAGGGTCAGGTAGGTGGAAGAGAGGGTCAGGTGTGGGGAGGAGAGGGTCAGGTAGGGGGAAGAGAGGGCAGGTATGGGGAGGAGAGGGTCAGGTAGGGGGAGGAGAGGGTCAGGTAGGGGGAAGAGAGGTTCAGGTAGGGGGAGGAGAGGGTCGGGTAGGGAGGGGGATAGGGTCAGGTAGTGGGAGGAGAGGTTCAGGTAGGGGGAGGAGAGGGTCGGGTAGGTGGAATAGAGGGTCAGGTATAGGGAGGAGAGGGTCAGGTATAGGGAGGAGAGGGT